>NW_028258381.1:27210223-27363361 GCF_053883595.1 Heterocephalus glaber
ACTTTATTGCCCAAAAGGCAATAAAGTGAAGGGTATGGTGGGAGAGTAAGACAAGGAAAACAGGGAGCCTTAGCTATCTGTGACTTGGGGGCATCTCTGAAAAGCCACCTGCTGAACTTGCCCTTCCTGAGCATAGCCCAAAAAGAAGAGAGAGGCTGGGTTGTTTCATGGACAGGGTTGTAATTTCAGTAAATTTATCATATCATTTTCCAGAATCAGTAGTACAATGAGCGCAGTGGTGTGGACGGGAGTTTTCTAGACCACCTTAATGTCCAGTAGGGCAGTGTAGTTGAGTGGGCTATTTTCCCAGGGTTTACCCGGATAACAAATTGTGGCTAACTTCAAGCAGAGTAACATTCACAACATAAAAAGCCCATCCCTTTTGTCATCCACATGGTTATAGCTCTTCTCCTTTTGATATTGCAAAGAGGAAATTATTACTAACACTGGCACTGGGAAATTTTCTTCACTTCTAGTCTTTTTTTTGGGGGGCGGGTACCAGGGATCAAACTCAGGTTCTTGTGCTTGCGCAACAGGCAGCGAAACCACTGAGCTAAATCCCCGGCCTCTTCACTTCTAAATTGGATCTCTGTGCTGTTTCTCTTAAAACTCCACACAGTCAGTCACTGTTCAAGGTCCACATTGCTGGGAATTATTAAGAGGACAAAAGTTCCCAGGACAAAATTTCATGGTTTATGTTAACAAACCCTTGCTTCTATTATTTTCCTTTTAACCATGAGCAATTAAGCTGCAAAGACAAATGTGAATTTTATTTGTGATGACTTTGCATGTCCTCTGCCATGGACCTCATTCTCTCTGGTATCAGCAGAACCCCTGCTGGCACCTACAGATATTTTTGTTGTCTCCTTTACCCTTGCATAAATAATTCATTTTTAACTTGATAAAATGCAAAGTTTGATTGCATAAGACGTGAGCCTCAGTCCTGAATTAACAACTTGTTCAAAACGAATCTCCAAATGGCATGTGCTGGTTTAAGTGACTTAATCTACTCTTCTCCACTCCAGACTTTATTGAGGGTTATTGCTGCACCTGTAGACATGGAAGGGCTTAAGAAGGCGAAGAGATCTGTAGCCCAAAGCTACAGATTCTCCTGCAGGGAACAATGCCCCAAGGGAACAAGAGATTTAGAAGAATAACAAGGAGCGTGTCAAGAGGATATGAGAAGAGAATAAAAGAGAGAAAAAATGTAGGAAGAACTCCAGATAGGTTTTTTTAGTGCAGATGTACAGATCTTCTTGAGATGAATTGGAGTTAAGTGGAATGAAACTACCATCAGCAAAAGAAACACTGAATGGTTCAGAGCTCCTGTAAATATGTTAAAGAGAAAGATGTTACCTTGTCCTTATTAACTCTTTACCTGACTCATGAAATAAATATGACCAGAGTCATTATATGTGGAATTTAAAAAGTCAAAAATCATAGAAACTCCAGAAGACTGGTTACCAGGGATTCAGGGAAGGTGTGTAGGAAATGAGGAGAGATATTGGTCAAAGGGTTTAAATTTGCCGTTATAAGGTAAACAAATTCTGGCAATCTATCGTTCAGTGTGGTAATTATATGTAATAATGATATATTATGTGCTAGAAATGTGATAAAATGGTAGATTTTTAAGTATTCTTGAAACATATCCATGCAAAACATAACTAGATAAAGTGTTGAGTGCATTAATTACATTGATTTTAGGAAGTAAAGAGAACAAGGCAATGTAAGGCTGGTAAAGAGCATGATTGATCAGCAAAGAAAGAAAGAGCTACCAGAAAACATAATCAGTACACACTGGAGGGAGGATTGCTGAGAGGCAGTAGGAACCAAAGGACTTCAACAATTCCAGTCCTGATGTCAAGACTGGCCTTCATGTTGGAAAGGTTGCAGGTATTGTAACCAATGGAGTTTATGGATTTTGCTGTGCCTTTGGATTTGCCTGATCCTTTCAAACATTCCATTCAGATGATTCTGTTTGTTGCCAAGTTCATCCACAATCTCTCTCTGATTATTCCCTTCCTCCCTGGGAAATTCAGACTAGGGAGTGACTATGCATTGACCTTATAGACTTTGAACCTGGAAATGTTTGTAAGGTCATTTGCACTGTAAATCAGTATGTTGACACTCTCTTCACATTGTCATTTTATTACAGTGAGATGTGCAATATGCACATAGAGTCAAATAGATTACAAGCATACCTCCTTTTGTGACAATTTCTTTCATGGAATTGATAGGCTGGCATTGTGTTACATATGTAATCTTGTCAGCTTGTTTAAGGAGGAGAGGTTACATCAGCAGAGCACTTTTAAAAATTGGGTTGTGGTGCCTATGAGAGGTGGCCTGGACTCAGAATTATAGAAAATTCCTTGAATAACCTGTGTCTCATCATAGGTTCTTAGGAGACAACCTACTAACCTTGCAAGCTCTGAAAGCAGAGTCAGACAGTACTTTCAGAAGTACTAAAACACTGTTTCCTTCCAACTGAGTTAAGGAACTGGAGCTGTAAGTATGTGTGGGGCCTCCATACAACTGCCATTCTTGAGCTTGGCAGAATATTATCCATTCTTCTATAACATTATGACTAATTATATGTGCCCATAGCTTGTATCTAAACAGCATTTTCCATGTGCTAAACACTGCGCAGTAAGTTTATATGTTATAATTTATGTTATATTTATATAATTTATATGTTATAATTTTATATATTCCACATAGCAATTATGGGAGAAAGTCATGTCATTGTCATTGTATAGGAGGAAACCAGGATCCAGAACAGAAAAGAGCATTCCCTAAGTCAGAGAGTGGTGGGCACCAAGAATTGAACACAAATTGGCTTTTCCATAGACTGTGTGTGTTTACTGCCTTTCTTGTTTCTCCTTTTCCACTCTTCTTTTTAAAAATATCTTTGGTGACAGAATGGTAAAGTAGCTTGTGGTCAACCTAATTGGTTAAGTCACCCCATACCACAGAGGCTGTGCACCTGGGAGTATCTGCACCTCAGTCCCACCATGTCTGCCATAACTCACTGGGAATTGGAGAGAGGATAACAAAATATCAGCAGTCAGATGAAGCAGTGCCACCAAGTGACAGGGTGATGCTCTTCAGAAAAGGAGCCAGATCATAAACTCAGTTGTGACATTGTCTAGGAGACTCATCGTTTTGTCCTTTATTCTGTTTGAAGCTGTTTCTCTTGTCACTCTCCTCTGGAAACTAGGCAGAGCACCTAGTCGCTAAGAAACCACACAGTGCTAAGTCTGCTTCTGGCTGTGCCAGGTCCCTTGGCCAGGCCTTGCTCTCCCTCACCCTACCGAACAGCTGGAGGTCTGAGTATCTGCGCCCTGCCCTCTCCCAAGGGCCCCTGCAGCTGCAGCTGGTTACTCCTTGGCTTGGGACAGGTACTCAGCCTGGGTACAGCCAGTGCCTTCCCTGTGGCCCTGGAGATGGTCTGCTGAACAGGGCCAGGAGTTGTCAGAGCCAGCAACAGAGAAGTGCCTATGCAGTCTATTTTCTTCTTACAGCTTTTCAGAGGAGAAAACCTTAAGGTTGCTTAGGGCTTCTGGCTCAAAAACAGGAAAAACAAAACAAAACAAAAAATAAATGTCATTCTCTGTTCCCTTGGTTACAAACTCTCAATATGGAGGCAGAAAATAGGGGATTAAACCCACAGCCTTCACACTGAGTTACATCCCCAGCCCTTTCTTTATTTTTTTAATATTAAGACAGGATCTCACTAACTCATAAGTTGCCCAGGCTGGGCTTGAGATTGAGATCCTCCTGCATCAGTCTTCCATAGTGCTAGAAATATGGATGTGTGCCATCATGGTCAACTGTGGACAAAGAAAAGCCAAGCTACTGCTTCCAATGCTTCTCATTGCTATCCCAGGGCAGTAGAGGGTAGAGATGTGGATGGGGATAATTTTTGCTTTGTCTGGTGCAGAACTGAAAGGAAATGGTTGGAAGTCAGATATACCCAGTGTGCTTGTTAGCTTTCTGTCACTGTAACAAAATACTTGAGATGACTGACTTATAATGAGAAAAGGTTTATTTTAGCTCACAGTTTCAGATGTTTCAGTGTATGATCAGCTAGTTTCATGGCTTTGGGCCTGTGACAGAGCAAAACCACTCACTTCATAAGCAGGAAGCAAAAGAGAGGGTGAAGAAGGGAACTGCAGTCCCACAGTCCCCATCAAGGGCATACACCCAATGATCCAAACACCTCCCACTAAGCCTCACCCCTTAAAGTCTTCCCCACCTTCTAATAGTGCCACCCTAAGGACAAAACCTTTAACACATGGGATTCTGGGAGATGTTTAAGATCTGAACTATAGCACCTGGTTCCCTTCCTAGCTCTGTACTGAACTCCATTAATTATTAATGCTATATACTTATTGCCATCTACTGATCCAAGATGTATGTCTGTTCTATTCCTGAATAAAAGTAAGTGGTCATCCAGATACTACAGCATGGCCATTTGCTCCATTAAGACCTTCCTTTACCAATAGCTAACTCAAAGTAGAATGGACCAGGGAACATTGAAAAAGAAACATACTTGGGCCGGGGACTTAGCTCAGTGGTTTCACCGCCTGCTGTGCAAGCGCCAGGACCTGAGTTCGATCCCCAGTACCAAAAAACCAAACAAACACACACACAAAAAATCAGAATCTCTGGCCGGGGATTTAGCTTAGTGGTTTTGACACCTGCTGTGCAAGCACAAGGACCCGAGTTTGATCCCCGGTACAAAAAAAAAGAAAAAGAAAAAAGAAAAAAGAAAAAGAAACAAAGAAACATACTTGAATATTTGGATTTTAGCCTGCTCTGAAGCGAACAAGTTAATTTGTTCTTTGGGGTATTCATGCTATTTACTAACCATGGGGAGAGATGGAGGAAAGGGGTGTTAAATGGAGGTAAGGAGAGAAAGAAGAACGAAAGGAAGAGGGAAGGAAAGAAAATATTGATCAAGGAATATTACACAGCAGCCAGTATTTGGTTCAGTGGTACACAGGTCTTCTTTATATGTCTCTTCAATAAGTATTGTAGAATATTAAGTACACAAAAAGAACATGAGAAAATGGAAAAATAGGAACAAAATCTTTGTAAATAGGGAGGAATGGAGGGGTTGAAGGGAGGGCTGGGCAACGGTGAAAAATAAGAACCCAGAGAGATTATGTAAAGGTGCAAATTTCCAATGATGAATGTCATTATATTGTATACCTAAAATGTACCAATGATTAGAATGAATAATCGGTAATGCAAAATAGGTAGAAAAGGTCCAAGGGGGTAGGGGTAGTGGGAGGGGCAAGGGAAAGGAAAGAAGGGAAAGGAAAAATGATGAGAAATGGAAAAAATGGAAATAAAGTCTTTGTAAAGAGGGAAGGGTGGAGGGGGTGAAGGGAGGGCTAGAATAAAAAATAATGCAGAAAATACTGCATCCAAAATGAACTACTGTTAATGTTGTCTACTGTTAGCTTTTCATTACCAAAAATAATATTATCCATAATAGATTTTATCTAGTGCTTACTACGAACTAGTCCCCTTCCACCGCTATAATAACTCCACATCCCATCTATGAAGGAATCACTGCCAAGACTTTAGATATAGATTTTTAGTATTTTTAGTACATATGTGTACCCATACATAGTGTATAAACCTATATTTCTATAATTATAATTTAATAACAAGCACATACTTTACAGTGTTTATGTAATTATTTAAAATTTAATCAATAGCATTATGCTGTGTATATCATGTGGCAGCTTCTTCCTTTTACTGAATATCATAGATTTGCCTAGCCTGGTTGATATAAATAGCTCTAATTCATTTCCTTTAACTGTGGTATATTATTCCATATTAACATATCTTTTTTATTTTTCTGTCAGCATACAGAGGACCATTATTCCAAATCATGCTTAACTTGAGCTCATTTTACAGGTCTCTTTATGTTCATATTTGAGAATTTCTTTATATTACATGTTTAGCCTGCAGAGTATAATACTAGTTCCACAAACCCATCTCTTACTTTTCTACTGTGAATTTTCACTTTAGCATAATAGTAGATGGCTGTGCATCTTAATACCTTTGCCTGAAGGATGCAGGAAGCAATCTTTTGTTTAGCCACTTGCTGTGACAAAAGACAAAGTGTGTGCACCTGTGAAAAAGTGTCAAACTGGGATTTTCTCCCACATGGTGCTCTAACAGGTTTCGTGTATGTTTACCTGAGTATAACAGAGGTTATAATACACCCACACCACTCTAGGGTTTGTTTAAAAAACAGTTTTCTTTTGGTATTTTTGATAGAAGTAGCCTAATTCAGTACAAGGGCCCAAGAAAAACCAGATTTTCAAGTTTTGGAGGAGATCAAAAGTGAATCATCAGATTACTCATGCATTGATGATGAAGATGATCCATTATGGTAAAATACATGTTCTCATAACTAAAGAGTGGTGTGGGTGTGCAATGAAGATGATGATGATGATGATGATGATGATGATGATGATGATGATGACGATGATGACGATTTTGATGCTGGCCATGTGTGCCAAATTTCCTATGACAGTGAAATGGAGCAAGAATCGATTGATCCAGACAAGGAATGCAGACCTCCTTGATCCAGATGACAGAGTAAACAGTAATGTGAGAGCTTATTTGACTAATCAAAATGTTGCAAAATGGTCATACAACCAAATGGAATAACCCAATGTTAGAACTGGATCCGAAAATATAGTGAGGATTTTGGCAGGTGTGAAATCTATTGAATGGAATGGGAGCACTGCCATTCACTGTAACAGAGAAAATGCTACAAGATGTAAAATACACAAATGCTGAAATACAAGTAAAACGTTCTATATGCACCAATAGCCATGCTCAAAAATGTGTTTATTATGACACCTCACTAACTGAACTGAAAGCATTCAGAGATCTGCTGTACTTCATAGGTCTTTCTCATGGTAATTGCAGGGATGTAAAAGACTTATGAAAAAGTGATGAGTGTAACAATGAAACCGAGGAAATTTTTGTTTCCTTCAAAATTGCCAGAGATTTGATGACAAAATCACTTGCCAAGAAAGAAAAAGAACTGATAATCTGGTCATTGCTTGAGAGATTTGTATTTCTCAAGCAAATTACACACCATCTGAATATATGACTATTGATGAACATGTTGCATCATTTCATGATCTCTGTGGCTTCAGGCCATATATACCAAAAAAACTCTTCAAAATATGGCATAAAAATTTATGGCTCTGTAGATGTGAAGACTTATTATACTTTCAATTTAGAAATTTATCCTGGAACTCAGCCACCAGGTCCTTATTCATATTTTAATAAACTGAATGATGTTTGAAACAGACTTGTTGCTCCAATCTCCCAAACTAATCACAATATGACATTAAACAATTGACTTACTAATTTCCAATTGATGTTACATTTGTTAAAAGCACACAAGTTGACCAGTGCGGGAACTATATGCAAGAAAAAAGGAGAAATTCCAAATGAAATGATGCAATTTCAAAATACAGAATAGTATAATACAATCTTTGGATTTCAGAAAGATTTATATTGGCCTCATATATGGCAAAGAAAAACAATCTGATACTGCGGATGTTAACATTGCACAGTGATGGAAATATTGACAGAGAAACCTCAACAAAATGGAAGCCTGAGATGGAAACTTTCTACAACAAAACCAAAGTTGGAGTGAATGCTGTTGAAGAGTTATGAAGCAAATATGGTGTCACTTAAAACACAAAACATTGGCCAGTGGTTGTATTTTACTTGATCCTAAACATGTGTGGCATAAATAATTTAATAGTTTACAAAGAAAATAACAAGTGCAAAATATCACAGGGAAATTTTCTTAGAGAATTGGGACTGGAACTCATAAGAGATCATTTATAGATGATGAAAAACAAAGTGTTTTGGCCCAGGGAACTACACAAAAAATTGTAGAGTATACTGGCAAGTTGACAGGTGAATAGGCAGGTGCAGCATCCCAGAGATCTACTTTGATAACAAGAAAACCAAAATGATGTCAACTGTACCCTACAAGAAAGGACAGGAAAACAAAACATATGTGCTATCAGTGTAAGAAATACTTATGTATGGGACATGTAATTTTCATGTGTGAAGACTGCCTTGAGTGTGACAGTCAAAGGAAAGATTATTTTTTGTTGTAGAGTTCTATTGTTATTTTCATTGTAGTTTACATAAAACTCTATTTCTGATGCTATCATTTAGGTTTTGTAAGCAAGTACATTTTCACAGCTGATGTGAAAATGTTGATGTTTATTCTAAACACACAATATATTAATATTTTAATACTTTATTTTATTGATATTTTATGCTCCTATTAGCTACACATTGTATAATATAATAAGAACCTTCTGACAAAACAACACAACCAATGAGATCTCAAGTATGTTGTACAAAAAGGACAGGAAAACAAAACACATGTGCTCTCAGTATAAGTGATACACGTGTATAGAATGTGCTTTCGTCCTGTATGAAGACTCCCTTAGATGTGATAATTGAAGTAATTATTTTTTTGTAGAATGCTATTGGAATTTTCATTGTGATTAATGTAGGAGTTTATTTCTGCTTTTTTTTTCAGACTTTGTACACCAAAAATCATTTGATGTTGAAAATGTTGATGCTTTTTTTATACACTCAATAAATATTAAAAATTCAATACTTTATTTTTGTGCTATGTTTTTTCCTATTAAGTGCTCATTGCTTAATATAATAAAACTCATCAAATTAAAGTTGATAATTTATCAGTAGAAATATTCTAAAGAACACATGTGTGAGTGACACACCCATGTCTATGCCCCTTGATAATAAAATTAGTGTTATGCTCTATGGGTTAGAACTCAAAATTCCATGAATGCTTTTACCTTTATAAGACAACCACAGAATTTTCTCCAGAGCACCTATGCCAATTGAAATTCCCAGTGGAAATACAGTAAAAGAAATACATTGCAGATAGGACTGCAAAATGGAATAGTCAGTAGTGAAGGAAAATTGTCAATAGTTACCAAAATTACAAATGCACCTACTGATTAATTCAAAGATGCCCCTTCCAAGAATCTGTCCACAGGGATCCACACAACTGTGCATAGTATATGAGTGAAATTATCATTGCAGCATTGTTGATGACACTCATGGACCAAAAAAAAAAAATCACACAATTATCCATCAGCAAGACCTTCTGTATTACTTTATTTGAACTGCATATCTTATAAATATTTATAATTGGAATTTAAAAAATTATAGCCTTCGATGTCTGCCTTTAAATTGAGGAAAGCTATTTACATTTACTATTTTTGCTGATATTCATGAATTGTTTCAATTGTATTTTATGCCTTGTGTTCATGATTTTGTTCCTGTCTCCATCTTTGTCCAAGGACCATTGAATGAAACTTTCAGGTTTTGTTTGTTTGTTTGTTTTTGGTATATATACCTATCTTTGTATTTGTAACTTCCTGTTTTGTTTTGTTTTGTTTTTTGTACAGAGTATATCCATTTTCAATTCTGTGAAGACGTAGTTCTTATTTTATGAATGAAAATTTTTCTGTTAAGTTATTTTTCATTGATTTTTTTTCTGTTTTATGCATCTGTTGATTTTTTTTTTCTCCTGGGCTTCCTCGTTTGCCTTCTAATTCCAACTTTAGAGTTCACCTGGGGAGTTTTTCCAATCTTCTAGGTTGGCTTTGATCCAGCTCTATCTTAGTTCTTTGAAGCTATTTAGCTCTACTCTGGGTCATAGACTACTCTCACAAGGATGGGAAAAGTTCAGGCCTGTTATTGTGTATGTTAGGTCCTCCTGTCCAGTGGTACTTTCTCCTGTTTTTGAGGTGGGGAACTCCTCTCATCCTCATTCATGACAAACAGCTGGGCTTCAGCCCTATGCTGTGTAGGGGGAAAGCCCTGCACCAAGGGCAATGTTCTGCTCCTTTTGGTAGTTGTAATAACCACGTAGTTATTGTATATATCACTGGGGCTCTGTGTGCCATTTCCACACATTCATTCAGTTTGCGCTGATCATTTTCAACCCCCTTTACTCCGCCCCACTTTATTAATTACTATTCTACATCCACATTGATTTTTATTCGTTTCCACTTAGGAAAGAAAACATGGAGTACTTGTCTTTCTTTTTGTAACAGAATGTATTTTGTTTCCATTCGTTTTGCTTCATAGGAAAAATCCTATTCTATCCTGACTTTTTTGTGGTGGAATAATATTGCATTTGCACATATAGTGATATATGGTATGATAAAATATGTATCTATAATGTTTCACAACCATTCACTAATTTTTTAAATATTTGAAAAATATTACAGTAAAAGCACATTGCTTTTATCTCCCTCAAGCCACTTCCTCTCTTATCCCAATATTCTTTTCATGTTCTTGAAGTCATCTTTTGTGAGTGTTGTTATGAGATACTGTAGATCAGAAATATAGCAAATGCTGCTCTGAATACCATCTAAAGTAAAAGTGGGCTCCTAAAAACATTACAGTGTGTCCTTGTCTACCTTATTCACTGGATCATGACTTCTGGCTTTTTCCCAAAATTAAAATGAGCATGAAAGGGACATATTTTGAATAAATTCAGAACATCCAGGCAGCCAGGATAGTACAACTAAAGACACTCACTAAAGAAGTCTTCCAGAATTGCTTAAGAAAGCAGCAAGAATGATGAGATAAGTGTGTTTGATGCCACGGAGAATATTTTGAGGAGGACTCATGGCAATGTGTCTCTTATTCCAATAGATTTAAACAATTTAGACATTTATCATATTTTTCAATCATACCTCATTTGCTGAGCTCTCTTTTCTACATATTCCCAGTGCTTCCTTTTGGAAGAAGAAAAGTATTTTAGGGGAAGCATCCCAATAAAAACTGTGATTAGAACTGCCATTATTTGTCAGAGTATGACAAAGAGAGAATGAAACTCATTGTCATCAAAATTCTTACTTTTCTCTTGCACTTTTATTCTAATTACAGGTAACACATTCACCATACAGTTAACACAATGTTTCTTGCACTACTGTTTACCTCAGAGCACAGAAATAGTTCTCTGGAGCTATATTTCTAGCAAAAAGGAAAACAAGATTATCTCAAGTATATTTTTCAAGGAAAAAAATAACTTGAGAGCACATTTCTATGTGGATGGAAAGAGGAAGTATGGCTCCTGGTATGGGCTCTGTGTGTGTGTGTGTGTGTGTGTGTGTGTAATGAATCATGCATGCCTGCTGCTTTGCTACTTGCTGTTGGTGGCCTGTTTTTGTAGCCTTTTATATTTTCCATCCCTATGTCCACCTTCATGTCACAGGCATAGAATTACCTGTCAATTTGCAAAAACTCTGCTCCAGATGGAAGAGCCTCCTGAAGATTAAGAAATATTTGTTTTCTATCTTTTTAATCATAACTTGAGAATGGACTTTCATGTGACCATACATATAAATAGTAGATAGCTTTGCTTACTAATTAACTGTGGAATACATTGCATCTCGGAATGGGATTGATTCCATTATTTGAAGTCTGCTTTGCATGAATAGCTTAATTTTTGTTTGTTTAAATCTAGTTGGTTCCGGTTGAAACCAGAATATGGTAAGCACTAAGAAAGTGCCACTTTGAAGACAGAATGAGAAGCAAAAGCAACCAAACTGAGAAGTGTTTGAAGTATGGTCGTTTGTTCATCCCTGTTTACACATCTTCTGCTGCTTTATACACCTGCAACAGTGCCTTAGTGGATTCAGGCTGCTAAAACAAAATACTAAAAACTAGATAACTTATAAGAAACAGAAATTTATGTTTCGGGGAGCCCAGGAAGTACAGTTTCAGGGCATTGGCAGATGTAGTGCCTGGGGAAGTCCTATTTATCTATGTATTTCCTGGTTAATAGGTGGTATCTTCTTGCTGTGTCCTTCTGTGGTAGAACAAGGTGAGAAGTCTCTGTGATCTATTTTGTGAGAATAAAATAGACTGCCCCATGCCCCAAGCATCTTCCACAGACCTCACCTCTTATACATGGAGTGGTGGGTAAAGAGTTTAACATATGAATTTTGGGGAGATTAACATCCTAACATCCACTGACCCTCATGAATGATCCTCTTCAAAGAGGATGTTGACACTGATAAGCTCAGGGGTCCAACACAAAATTTCCTCCCTGGGGAGGCAGGGACAGAGGGATCTTGACTCGGCCCTGCCCCTTGACAGTCATGAGGAGAGCCAGTGAGAGGTTATTTTTTACCTCTTCAAAATTGTTTTCACCCACGTAAAATGAAAACACTGAAATCCTCCATACCAAGTGTGGTGTGGCTGACACTCAGAGGGTCTGCAGTGTTGTCTGCTTTATTATGCTTCCTGCCTCCAAAAGGATCAGTTCACCTCTGCCAATGTGCAGTTAGACAGATATTAAAAATGGATACTCATATTAACAAACACATTTTTACATATACAAAAAAGAGTATTCCCTAAGGAAGGTGTACTGACTCTTTTCCATCTTCACTGAACCAGAATAAAGGATTAGAATATGATAACAAGGGAAGAAAATCCTAAAATTCCAGAAATTGTAAGAAGTGTGCTGAGTTACTAAAAAGAAGTAGATTGCTATTTCCTAAAAATCTCTAGAAAGTCTCTTAGTTTTAGTCTGATTTTTTCCTAGTTCATCAGCTTTATCACTGTTGATAGACCCCATGGGTTTCCTAAAGTAAAGCTATCTCTTCATTTCTTTCTAGATTTTTGGCTTTAACTTGTGTTTTTCTTTTGTTTTATCTCTTTGCTTTCCTTCCACATGTCCAAAATTCACAAGTAATAATAATGATAATAATAATAGTATTAATAAGTAAACAAACAGCTACCATAATGAGATATTTATACCTAACAGATGTTATCTCCTAACAACCATAGTGGGTATGATTCTTTCAGGTTTGAAGAAGAAAATGAGAGGCAGAAACTCTTAGTAACTTGCCTAACACCCAGTGCAATGATGGTAGACTTAGAATTTGGACATAAACCGAATGCTCTAAATGACTTGCACCCTGTGCTTAGCCTAGATGTTAAACTAGTGGCTGTCATTAAATCAACAATAACATCCACTTTTACTTGAACCAGGTATCCTGCTTACAACTTCTCACATGTAAAATGGGAACATTTTCCCATTCTATAAATAAGGAACCTCAGGTTCTTTAAATAATTTGCCTAAGGTCAAACAACTAGTAACTGGTAGAGTTAGGGCTGAAATCCATCTCTGTCTGATTGTAAAGCCTGTATATTTTTTACTCAGTTGGGCTTTAGCCAATGTTGTAATCCCACTCTTCTATGAAATCACCCCTATAGAAAGTGGTCTTTATTTTTCAGAGATTTTATAGGGTGTTTTATCTATACATTTTAACAATTGAAAATAACCTGTTTGGGTTTTCTTGAATATTTCTTCTGTGTTCTCTAGGTTCCAGTTGTTGTTTTTTAATTCTAGGGACACCTTGTAACACAGGGGGAATTTGTGACCCTGTTGTGTTAATGTTGGGCTATCTGAGCACAGGGTTAGGAAGTTCACCCTCAGTTCAATTTTTTTGAAAGCTGATTGGTTCATTGATTCACTATTGCTAAAGCCCAGCAAGTGGACGATCCCCAAAGGGGTTTGGTTATAGAAGTACATCTCTGGATTAATGCATTTTCGATACAACAGGTATCTATCTCACTAACCTAAGAAGAAGGGGAAGGCTTTTATAGCTGAATCAGATGGGTTGCCAGAAGCCCCTTTCCTGGCTGGGCACAGGGCTATGAGGTGCCAGCTAATGTCTGGCTGAATTCCACTTACACAGATAGGAATTTGCTGAGCACCTCCCTGTGTGCCAGGCACTGTACTCAGCTCTTTTTGGGGACCACCATCTTTGTCCCTCACATAACAAGTTTACATTCGAGGTAGCTATACCTTTAAAAGGATCTAAATTCACAGACCTATTCAACACCCAAGCAGCAAGCTGGTCTTGGCCCTGTACTTGATCTCTGCCCTCTTAGGGAAAGCAGACACAGTATGGGGAGTCTGGGATGCTTTTCTTGGATTACATTATCATAGAAGCTAGGAAAACAGCCTGTGGGATGCTGCAGGGACAGGGAGATTTTTGAGCCCATGCTCAGAAACAGATATGAAGGACCCTGGGGTGGGAAGTGGGTCATGAAATGTCCCATAGAAACCACAATTGTCACTTGTTTGTAAAGCTTTTTTTCCAGCTTCAATTCCCTGGTCTTTTGCCTTCTACTTTCCAGCTGAAAGGGAGCCTCAGGGCTTTTGCTATCTCTTCTGCCTGAAACTCTCTTACACACACACACACACACACACACACACACACACACACTTACAGTCCCTGAGCCTAGTCTTTTTATGATTTGATTCTAATTCAGGATCATCTCTTCAGTGAATCCTCCAGATGACCACCAGCCATCCCTCACCCTGACTGACACAGTGCATAGTGTTCACCTGCTGCCCTCTCCCCCAGGAATGGAAGATTTCCTTCTGAGAGCTCCTTATGTTTCTTTTTGAACTGTCAACAGTGTGAATATTTGACAAATTTTTCTCTCTATTAGGAAACAAGCCCATTGAAGATAAGATTTTAACTTTTTTTATTATTTATTCTTTATCTGCCACCTGACTGTAAAACTGTATATTATAAGTAACTATTTGTTCAATAAATGGATAAATAAATTCATGACAAATTTTAAAGTCCCAAAAAGTCCATCTCTAAAATAAGGATGATAATCCTGATTCACACAGTTATGATGAAAATAAAGCAAGGTGCCCTGGAAAATACCCATAAAACCGAGGCTGTCTCGATTTGTGGGAGTTCTTTGTCCCTTCCACACCAGTCACCGGAGCATGTAAGCTAGTCCCCACTGCCTGGGTCTCTGCCACTGGGTCAGGTGGTTACAGCACATAGATCCAGTTCAAATTTCAGCTTCCAGATTTTCAACCTATGAGGATGTGAACTTAAGCAAGTTGTCTCTGAGCTTCACTTCTCAGTCTTAAAAATGTAATTGGTCAAGCAAGATGTGTAGTTCTCGCACTTTGGGAGACTGAAGCAGGAGGAACACAAGTTTGAGTGCAGCCTGAGGAACTTAGGGATTTAGTGAGACCCTATTTCAAAATTTAAAAATGTGCTAGGTGTGAAAGTGGGATTAACTTCCAGTATCAACGGTGTGGGAAGGCATAAAGCCTGAATTAATACTCCAGATAAACCTCTCAGTAGCACCTGGCAAATGTACCTGCTACACGGACTGTGTTATTACTACTTCCCTTTTCAGAAAGACCTGGTAGAAGACTTCTTGTGTGGTCTGCATGGTCTTTCCCATTTTCCAGGCCTGTTTCTCTTTATTTCCTCCCCTTAGCCATCCCTTTCTCTTTCCCCTTTTTCTTTTCCCCACTTCCTATAAGGAAAAGCATGAGCAGATGGGTCAGGACACTAGAACCCTTCAGAGTCCACAACAAAGCTGGGTGGAATCCTGAGCTGTGCAGCTTGTTGGCTAAAATATCACACTCACATGCAGGTGTCATCATCAAGGCTGATACGTTTCTGGGTCCGCACCACATAGACTTCTTGGTATTATTTTAAGGGAGCTTTTAGGCAGAAGGCAGGAGGAAACCTTGTAGAAGAGAATCATTTATGTTGGCCTCTGAGAGTTCTTGGAGTATTTGTTATTTGAATTCACAGTTCTAGCTTGGCAAGGAGAGGTAACCACCTCCTAAGGCCTTAGCCCTTGTCTTCATCTCTCTATTCCCATCCCTACTTCTTGTCCCAACACCTTCCCCACAAAACACACATACACATCCTTCATGACCCTGCCTGTGCCTATTTGTGAACATCTGACTGTTCTCTCTCAGTTCCAAGCTGTAAGGTCAAGAACTTCCCTCACTAGTATTTATTTTGGTTTGTTTGTTCCTTTATTGGTACTGGGAATTTAACCCAGGGGCTTTGGATTGAGCTACATGCCTAATTTTTAATTTATTTTTTTTTTTGATACAGGGTTTCGCTAAGTCCTTATATTCCTTAGCCTGGGCTCAGACTTGGAGTCCTCAGGCCTCAGGCACCCAGGGTGCTGGGATTAATTACAAGTGTGCACCACCCTGTCCAGACCTCCTTGGTTTTTCAACCTGCCCCTCACACCTGTCATTTCAAGTCAAAGCTTCTCTAAGAGGATGCTTTCACCTAAAATGTTGGCAAGAGGTCTGAGTGAAGCTGGAAAGCGTTATGGGCCTGGCAATCTAAGCTCATGCTGATTTTATTCTGTCAGAGACAGGGCTCTTGGAATCAGGGGAGTTTTACATTGGGGAGTGGAAAGGTAAGAAAAACAGATGAGACCAATTATGCACAGTCCTAGGACAAAACAGAGCCATTTAGTAGAGGGCTTACAGTGGGTTAAGATAATTCTTCCATTTCCTAACAGAGCAAATAATTTTCGAGTAAATTCTAACTCCTTTCCTAACATTTGTATTTTAATGACTTTAGTATCAAGCTTGTTTTTCCATGGTCTAACATGGTACATTTTTCTTGATGCCCCATTTTTATAGCTTGTTCTCATAATGCTTCATTTTATATTGCCTTTTGTACATTATAGTGATGTTAAAGAACCCTTAAACTGATCCTTGACATTTTTGAGAAAGGGCAGAAGGATTGTGCTGGGGATATCCTGACCCTAATGCTATTTGAAATATGGGACCAGTGAGGCCATATTACTAAGATAAAAATTCCTACTTATAAACTCTGATTAGCTCCCCATATTTGCATGCTTATTGCTAAAGGGAAGAAAAGAGAAAAATGTAAAGTTTTTATTGGCTGTAGTCTCAGTCATCACTGCTGTGTTTGAAAATGCACAGGCCCAGTATTTGGTCTACTGACTGGATGTTTCTGAAATAGTACCACTATCAGGTAGATCAGATTGTTGGCAAAAGCTTTGGCACCAAAGAGACTCAACAAATACATTTCATCACACTGACCCTGTACTAACAGCAACTTTATGTGGATAACCTCATGGGAATGGAAGTTGAGAAAGAGCTATTTCAAGGTTGCCAATGCCTTAATCTCTTCTCTGTTCAAAATGCAAACTTGCTGCTTTTTTATGCTTACAGTAGTAAAACAAACCTGTGGGATTTTTTTAATCCTCAGTATGGGAAGGTAGAGAGAAAAGTGAAGAAGGGGAATCCCACGGAAATGATCAACTGTCACAGTAAGGGAGGGAAATAAGACAGTAAAATACCATCTTTAAAAAAAACAAAAAAAAGGAAAGCAGAAAAGAAAAAAAAATGTAGGAAATTCACCCAACCTCAATTATAGGAGGGCAAAAAAAAAAAAAAAAAGCTTTTATTTGAAGTACTAACACTCAGTTCTTTGTTAAGGAAAAGTAGAGTAACACTCTGCAGACTGGAAGGCTCCTAAGTTATCAGAGAGCTGTTTCCTGGGAATATGCTTGTCTGTTCCATGCAGCCTGCTTAATAAAGACAGAATGAATAGTGCAAATAAATTCTGTTAAACAGACGAATGTTCCAGGCCTTGCTCTAACAACTATGATATTGATGTAATGGAAATTTCAGGAGATGTCGGATCAGCTCTGCCCAAAGTTGGATTATTTCCAGGGGGCACCCTGACTATTCTTTCCAAAGCCAATGCATCTCATGGCACTCAGTATTTCTGTGTGACTTCAAACCTGCTATGTCCTGGCTGAGGCTGGAATGACAGCTTCCTCAGGGGACACTCACCTCACCCAGCTGGTGGAACACCAACATTATGATCACATAAGAGATGGACTACAGGTACAAGGACATGAGCACTGAAACTCACTTATCTTGACACCAGTCTCCAGAGTAGCAGTGAGCAGGATTCCATGGCCTTGGTCTCAGTATCTGCTGCAAGTCTGTCAGGGACCCTGGGATCCTTCTATTCCTTCTGCACAGTCCTCTTGATTGTTGAAGGGATCTGGAGAGAATGGGACTCCAAGCAGTTTTCAGAACATTGGGAAAGAGGCCCTTAGTCCCCATTCTCTGTTAGTCATTACCAAATGATGGTTCTCCACGGGCAATTTAAACAGTGTGGTAGCTTTGTTATGACTATATAGAGTGATTCCAAACCTATTGAACCATTTTTTATTGTGATTTATTTGTGTTCCTTAATTGAAACAAAATGGTACAGCATTCTATAATAATGGTACCAAGCCCGTCAGTCCATAATAATATGCAATGCTACTTCTTCTTTACTTTTTTTTTCTTTCTTTCTTTTATAGGGTCCAGCTATTTAAGTTCGTCCTAACTACTTGTATGTCTGGGTGTGACATTCCAGATTGCATACAACCAAGAGAGCTCTGCCATGCTAATTTCTAAATCCAATCCTCACAGCCTTGTTATCTTTGTCAGAACAACCTAGTAACTGCTTCCTCAGTGTTTTAATTTAGATTTCTGAGCTACACGAGGAATTTAGATGCTGTCCCCCACCCCCACCACCACCTTAAATATGTGGCAGTGCTTCACTGTTTCTAGGACAGGCTAAAAAGAAACAGATCTAGCAGCAGTGAAGCCCTGAAGTGTTATTCTAAGGACTTTTCGGATTCCAGTCCTTCTGTACAGTAGTTGGGGCTCACTGGGGGGATATATTGCGCAGGAAAACAGTCCCAGCATGGCCAAAAGATGCTGCTGCTGCTGGAGTAATGATAAACAGGAGGTGGCTAATTGTTTCAATTGTTTCAGTCCTGCAGTTCTAAGAGGTTGTAAATGAAAAAGAAAAATGAGAACAACCTTCGTGTCTTTTACTATAAATCTTGAATACAAACATTTTTTCAAACCCCTTGCAAAATACAATGGATCTTTTCATAGGTCTTTTTGGAATGTCTACTGCCGTATGTATTGAAGTTAAAGAATCCTTGGGGTGGGACTGAAAGGGGAGAGCGAGTCATCTCATGACCTGGACCTTTCTGGCTGAAGCAGCGGTCATCCTCATTAAGCCCAGAATTCTCTGGCAAAAAGGAACTGGAGCCATTTCATCAGACCATGCTTGGACTTTAAAACACCTTTGCATTTTTTACCCCCATTTCTTCCTTGAGAAAGTCAGGTGTCCATGGTTAGTGTATCTGGACACTAAACCAGATACCCAATCCAAATTCGGGGAAGAACAAAGAACTATTGTGATAGGATAAATGCTTCCTTCTCATGCAGCATTTCAGTTTCAGTCTCTGCTTCTCAGTTCACTGCTTTGGTGAGTTCTCTAGCAGCTGACAAACAGAGCCTAAAATTTAAGACAGTCTGCAAAGGTCAAGTCCCCTTTCTTTGCACTTTTTGTGAAAGAAGAACCCAGGCATCTTGCCTTGAAAAAGTAGTAGCAAAATGAAACAAAAGGGAGGCCTAAGCATTTATCTGTTGGAATTCTTTGGCACACTCAGCAACATCCTTGTATCGATGCCTTTGTTACAGTTTTGAGCCTGATTGTCAGTAGAATCTTCCACGGAGTTTTGGATTCTGAGACCTCGAGATATGATAAAACAGTGTGTTTGAAATCTTGCAGAAGAGAGAAAGAAAAAGAAAGTAGAAATCCAAATAAGGGTGAGGGCAAAGAGAGTTGGCCTAACAAAAAAGAATAACATGATACTTGATTGCTAAGCCAACTTCTAAGTGTAGAGCACTCCAAGTTAATTTCAAAAGCTAATTTGCAAGTGCAACTATTGTGATCTTTGTAGGAAAATCCAATAAAGCTGTCAAAGGGCTTTAGTATTAAGTGCTTTGTGGCTGGGGAGCTATGTTTGTTTGCATTTGGATTAGTTTATGCTTTTAGTCATTTAGGTGCCCTTTTTATTTATTGTGATCATTTAGCTTCTCCTGCATAAATTATAGCCATTTTTCCATTATTTAAGCAAAGGAAACAGTTGTAGTTTCTACAAATTTCAGCTGATAAAGATCTGTAGGGAAGCAAATATCTATTATTTTCTTTTTACTGGCTCCTTAGTCTGTTGCTGAATCCTTTCAATTCCTTTCAATTCAAAAAAGTATTTCAGGTCAGGAACACAGAAACTAGTCAATTTTTGTGATGATTAATGGTTGCTCCTTAAAATAAGATTTCCCCCAATTGGCTTCTCACCATACAGGTAAGCTGTGTCTGCCCACAGCCTTGGTATATCTGATATACCCACAGCCTTGGTATATCTGGTATACCCACAGCCTTGGTATATCTGGTATACCAAGATGGGAGAAGATGCCAGGGAAGAATGGCAGAGATCAAATCCCCCTGACACCAACAAGCAGAGAAAGAAGAGATCTCAAAATCTTCATTTAGTGACAGAGGTAGGCCTTATAGAGAAAAGAAAGAGTCCCTTAGGAAAGGATGTCAATTTTCCTTTTCTTTCTGCTTGCAAGAGGGAGATATGATAGGTCTTTCCCTTAGGAATAGGATGGAACTGCACATGTTGGTGCCTTGTGGATATCCTTGCTCCGGGCTGGTATTATAATGATCTGTCTTAAGGGTGTGCAAAACATTTAAAGAGAGAAAAGTTAAATTCTGTATTTTTATACTGTTTCTGTCAGTCAGTGTAAAGATTATACTTTCAAGTGTTTCAAGATTTTGTCCTTCTGCCATGAACATACCTCTCTAAAACTGTGAAACGACTTTAAGTTTTGAAGAAAACTACCATTATATATGTCCTGTACAGTTTGCATGTACTATGTACGCCACATATGGTTCTGTGTTGAATGAAAAAAAATCTTTGACTTTGGTGTATTAAACAGTGTTCAGATACTTTAAAACTTTGCCTAAGGCTCAGATTTTACTAGGAGGAATCACAGCCACTGGTATTGCAACATCTAGCCAATGTCACCACTAGAAGCCAAGTGCTAATTATAACATTGATGGAAGAGCATTCGTATAAAATGATTTTGATTTAAATTTAAATTCTTGGAAATACAATGCCAGTATTTACAGAAAAAGTGATATTCAGGTGCGCTTATAAAATAAACTCCTCTACTTCTATCACTCAGTGTTTTCCCAGCTTTTCTTGAAGGGACGATCAAACCCCTCTCCTCCCAGTCCAATCCACCCATTGTCACTGTGTCATTTGAATGTAATTATCTCCTTCCATAGAAAATTGGGCCTATGACCTAAAATTGAGGAAAAAAAGAGTATTCATCCCACTAGCTATTATGGTTTAGATCTAAAATGACCCCCGAAAGTCTCATGTGTTTGGAAGATGATTGGATTGCACAATGATAAGTGGGTTCACTCATTGATGAGTTCAGTAGCTCCATATTCTAGTAGGTGATGAAGTCTGGTTGGAGGTGGGTCACTGGGGTATGACCTGGAAGGGTGCATTCTTGTGTCCAGATCTTCCCTTTCTCTCTGTTTTTTGGCTTCCATGGGTTGAATAGCTTTCCCGCACTGTACCATTCCACCATGCCGTTTTGACCTTGGAGACAAGACCATGGACTGAAACCACCATCCTACCCCCTCCAAAACCCCAACCTTTTTCCTTTTAAATTGTGTGTGTCAGGAGCTATGCACTGGCCCTAGTCTTTGGTTCATGGATGAACATCAACTCAGTCAAAGAAAATTAAGCCCAGTTCAGTACTTCTGTGGGAAAGATAAAGAGATGCTGAAAGAATTGAGGATAGTGTGAGCTTCAAGCTAGTGGGCAGCCATTTTGTCATCAAGAAGTCAAGTTGATGGACTAGAAGGAACTAGAAAGTTTCCAGGTGCATTTTGCTAGCTGAACCAACCAAACTTACAGAGCTGACAGGATATTCTTAGGGTTTGGATATAAGTGATGAAAAAAGGTGAAATTGGAGATACTGAATTTTTGCTAAAAACCTTTGTAGATGGTATTAGTATTTACTGAAGTGAGAATATATCAAATGAGACACAAGATTGGTGGGGGGAACAAGTGTTCTACTCTTATCAAATTAGATTTTAACTGACTTCTACACATTTATATAGTGAGCCAATCTGGAAATTTTAGGAAGAGACAGGTTTAGATAAGAAGATTTGGGCTCATTGGTATTTGGTTGGTATTTAAAGCTTTCACATTGGAGGGGATAGTGAATTTGAGCTCATGAGAATGCCAAGTTTGTGTCTAGGGTGACAGACAGAAATGGTTTAATCACACCTCCTAGCTCTTGGAATAACCCCCCAACCCCTCAAAAACCCCAAGCTTCTCTACATGCTAAACAATTCATGTTCTTTTCCTTGGTACCTTACCAACCTCTGTTGACCCATCTCCATCTCCCTCCTAGCTTGCATTGTAGATATCTTAACCCACTGTAAGCCCTCTACTAAATGGCTCTGCTTTGTTCTAGGACTGTGCATAATTGGTCTCATCTGTCCAAAGTGTCCTTCCGTCCCATTCTAACACACCTTTGGTTTTTCACAACTCAGTTTAGAAGTCATTTCTTTTCTAATTCCCTCCCAAAGTTTGAACTGGAGTACTTATGTATTCCTCTTGCTTGTGCATTATTACTGTTGTCTATTTGTTTATATTTTCCTCTATAATGCACTCTGGGATCAGGGGGCTGTGTAATTTCTTCACCTTTCCATCACTGGGATCAATGTCAATAACTGGCTTCCAGTAAGTGCTTAAATGTTTCACACTAATTTGGAGTCCACTTGACTTTCCTGTCACTGGAACAAAACACTGAACATCAGCAACTTAAAGGAAGAGAAGTTGATTTTGGTTCATAGCTTTCTGAAGATTCAGCAGCTGTTCAGCCTAAGAAGATGAAAGACATAGAACAAGAGGGATCAAGGATGCAGCACCAGTCTAAGGTCAAGGCTCAGAAGCTCACTGGAGAGTGGCTGGTGGAAGTCTACATTGAAAGGTGAAAGAAACTGGAGACCTGGAGACCAATGTCCAAAGTCGAGAGTAGCAAAGGAAGACTAGAGCTCTTGAAAGCAGCAATACTTCATTCTTCTTTCCCTTTTTATTCCATCCATGCTATAAGCCTATTGGTTAGTGCCATCCACAACTGGGTGGGTCTTCTATCTCAGTTTGCTGGCCTTCATGTCAGTCAACCACAATCACACCCAAAACTGTTCTTTACTAGTCTGTGAGGTGTTTCTTACTCCAGTCAAGGTGGCATATCACAATGAATGGTCACACTGGAACAATTTATATTTTCCCCTGAGGCAGTCCAGTGGTCTAGAAGAGATTTACTTAGACTATGGTCCTCGACCATAAGCAAAGTTTAGGATTACCTGCAAGACTTGTCAAATGCAGATAGCTGCACTCTACCTCTAAAGTTTTTGATTCGCTAAGTCTGGGAAGGGAACAAAGATTTTGCATTTTATCAAGTTCTTAATGTTGAGGTTGCTGGTTCAAGGTCAACATATTGAAATTCGCTGCCTAGGGGCTTTCTCAAGTAGGTCATTTTCATTCTTCACTTACCTCTATCCTATGCCTAGATTAGCTCAGCCTTAAGATTTGTAGATGCTTCAAAGTTGAACTAATTGAAGCTGTAAAAAGATGGCCTGGTGTCATAGTGGGTGCCATGTACATATAAACTAGGCCCTTCTGATGCCTAAGTAGACACAGAGGAAAGCCAAAGTGAAAATTACTTACTTTATGCAAAAGCCCTTCAAAGCTTCTCTTTGTGAAATTGTACAGAAATACTCCATTGGCCAAACCTGGAGAAATACAATTTCTCCCCATATTTCAGGTTTTGTGAAGGTGTGAAGAAGAACTCCATGTTCTTTGATTCTTAAGGGAAACTTGGTCAACATGTGAATCAGAGATTTCAGGGCACTCATTCCTAGTCAAAAATGACTGTGTGTGGGGTGGCTGGATTTTAACCTGTATCATATACTACAGGTGTTCCCCATCTTAATCCTCTCTGTTCTGCTTCTTTGGCTGCAGCTGGTGTGACCAGTTTGAAGCAGGGACAATTTGATGGAAGTATACCTCTCCTGGGCCAACTCCCTCTTTTTTGCTGCAGAACATTGTTGATGCTCTAGGTGGTGAATCTAAGATATGAATGTTGTTTTTCTTTTAAGACAAAAGATATTAATATATGAGCTATTTTTCCTAAACTAAAACTTCTGTATTCAGGTTTAATTGCAGTGTTGGTACTTTGTAATAAATAAGTGAGTTTTGGGTTGAAGTTTGGGCACTGGTTCTCTAAAAGTTTTGCCATCAATGTTCTAGGAGGATACTTGTGGATCTTATTCTATCTTCAAATCTGCACAGCTCTGTGATGCTCAAGAACTTAGTGGTCATCTGTATTCCCCTTTGGCCCTTGAACTCACATTCATAAGCCTTCTTAAGAGCTCCCAGAGACAGAGCACCAAGCTGGACATGAAGCCAACTTGATCATGCATCTCTGAATGGGCTTCCCCTCCTTCTCATTACACTCTTCCACCTCTCATCTCTCTTCACTGGAATCACATTCCTAAAAAAAATTGTTCTTGTCTTTGAAGGAATGCAGGCAAAGTTACAACCCAAAGCAAAATGTTGTACTAAGAAGGAAGGATTTGCCTAAGGAGATATTTAAGATTCCCTATGCATTGCAAGGTCAAACAGATACACGTAAAATAAAAATGGATGTGACTGTTTCTTGCTAACTACATGAGAGGTATTCTGTGAATTGAAATGATTTGAAAGCTTTGAATGTAATCTTCTGTACAACTTCAGAGCACTGGTTAGGAAATTCTGCGTTCATTGGAGAGAATGTGTAATGGATTTACCAGGCAAGGAAAAAAAATCATCCCTTTGTAAAATTATTGGGAATTCAGAAGCAACAAAAGTATTCACATCTAGCTAAACAGGTGTAGACAATATTATTTAATGACATGTATTATTTAATATTATTTAATGACATGAACCAAAACTTTAAGAATTTTTCCAATTTAAATCGTGAACAATTATTGTTATTTCTTTTACTTGATGAGTAGCTTGAACAACCTCAAAATTTTCAAAGCATGATGAAATTTCAGTTGACTTTCTCAGCCAGTTTGGGTAGATAGGGCTAGATAAGGCAAGGAGTAGATTTTTCATCTCTAAGATGAACTAAAGCTGATCTAGTTTGCTCACCCCATCTCCAACAAGGTCCTAAACTGAGAAGTTAAATGGCTTACTTAGAATTGTAGAGCCAGTAAATATGGAGAAGAACGGAAATTCAGGTTTTCTATCTCCCAGGTCAGTGATCTATTAAAACTACCACCCTAGGAACAAAACTCAGTGGTGCCAACTCTTAGCCTTATCTCCCAAAATTATCACTGCAGTTAATCATAAGTTAACACAACAGGTTATATAGAAATGAAAGATTTAACAACACCAACAATAATAATAACAATAATAATTATAGTAATGTAAGAAGAAAACATCTAAAAGTTTAGTTGGAACACTTGCTTAACTTGAAAATTAATTTACATAGACTGAAGATAATTTAGTTGCTTGTAATTTCTTTCCAAAGCAAATCCAGCCCGTGAGTGAGCTTTGTCACCACGTCTCCTGTCATTGGCTTTATTTCCATGGCAGCCAGATCTCCCACGCATAGAACATGCCCTCCTGCTTACACTGGAGGGCACACAGAATACGGGTTCCCACATTGGGTGGCCAGATGTCCTGGATTAACTAGAATGACATGGGAGCTGGAGCTACTGTCTCCCATTGTGTGCAGACATTCTGGATGGAGTGATCTTCCAGAGCAAGGTTCTTGGAGTCCTTTATAAGGAAGGCACTCATGTCTTTCACCATTGTGGTCTCAGGAGGATGAGGAATGAATCTCTCTGGCCCAGCCCTGGGGAGGACTTGATTGCTTTTGTTTGAAAGGAAATGTTTCCAGTTCTATAAAGAGCTTTCCTTTATTCCTAAGAAGAAAGGAATGATACAAGCTTGCACATTTTGTAAGACTCCTAAAGGAGGCATTCCTGAAAGTTTGCCACTTGGGATAGATTACTAAAAGATTCCAGGGAGAGAAGGGCAGAGAGAGACCTGGACAATAGGTACTTCCCCAGAGGGGGCTTTGGCTTCTGCACATTAGCAGCAGTGGAGGAGAGTTCTCAGGAATTAAGAAGGGGCACTGGGAACTGTGCATAAACTCCAGGGTATGGCCATGGTGCCATTTACTTACTGGGCTTCTACAGGGCCCCAAAAGCTCTCTTGAAGTCATCATTAATCACTGCTTTTCCTTCCAAAGAAGAAATGTGTTTTCTATAACCCAGTTCTTATGAATAGGGCTGATTACAAAGCTGTAAAAGTCAGACATGAATTAGAGTGCACAGTCCCTAAAGTCCCCAAATGCCACACCAAGGCAGGACTTTTAAGTGCAATTATAACTTCTGGAACCAGCATAACACGATGTTCTGCATTTGAAAATCTGGGAAAGCATCTGCATGAATTTCTTATTCCATTTGCTATTTGCATACTTGCAAAATGTAAAAACCTGCTTTGGCATATGTCAGAAAAAATATAAAATCTTTTTCAGAATAATGGAAGTAAAAAATATATAAAATGTAGTGTAAATATTTGTGTCAAAAACCTGATAAGGGCAATGGCACACTTTTTCTCTTTTGGTTAGTCTCTTGCTCTTCTTAGCAGGGTATTTTCATTGGACAAGCAGTAAAGAGAGAAAGTGTCAATTCCCCTAACTTATTAGGGAAATTTTGCCCCAATTAAATGGCAAAGCTAACACTTGGCCTTTGTCAATCAGATTTTAAGACTAAATTCCTTGTGGGTTGGGAGAGGATTCTGGGGGTTTTCCCAAGCTGAAACACTCATACCAGTATCTCTGCCTTTGCCTGTGTCCCTACCCCACCCAGATCCTTTTTCCAACAGCCTCAGAATTGTGGTGGCTAAATTTTTCTATTTTACTTAGTTAAGAATAAACAGACTCTTTTTGCAGCTTTTACTTGGGGTTCTAAGCTCTGTTGAGTTTATCACCTGTGCCAGTTAAATGTAAATGCTTAGAGGTTAGGGTTGTTGGACAGGGAAGTTGGGTTTTGATTTGTGTGATTCTGGAGCTTGAAGCCAAGGCCTTTGCATTGAGTTGTATCCCTGGCCCTTCTTCACATTTTATTTTGAGACAGGGTCTCAGTAAGTCACTATGTTGACTAGGCTGGGCTCAAACTTGAGATCCTCTTGTTGTACTGGGATCCTCCCAGAGAGCTGGGTTTACAGGGATATGCCACCAACCCAGCTTGATGTTTTCTTTTCCCTTTTAAATTAGAATTCCTGTCATTCAGACAATAAACTCATTGCAAACAGAGTCCAAGACCCTTTTATACAAGGTCTTTCCATCCAAGACCCAGGGATGGAAACAAAGCTGTCACATTGAATGAATAATTATTAATGGAGGCTTATATGGGAGGTTTCCCAAAGTCCACATTGAGAAATTTTCCCTGGGCTGCTCCACGTGGCTACTTCTGAGCATGTAGGTATCACATGCCTCCTTGCTTGTGGCTGTTTTGTGGAAGTAACTGGGATATGAAGATGATCCAAATACACCTCCTATCTTTGAGAAGCTCTTACCTTTCTGGAAGGAGCAAAACAGATAAAGAGCACAAATGCCAGATGTTGAGAGCCATCAAGCAAAAATGAGCTGAAGCTACTCGCAGTGCCAAGGCCAAGAACAAGCTCTGTGGGTCCCACTCAGCTCCAGCAGATGAATCCACATGGAGGAGTTGTCATCTAGTGAGCTCTTGCTTCTGTGAGCCATGACCTGTGCAGTTCCTGGGCCCAGGGAATTTCAAAATAAGCAAGGTCAAAGTCTACCCAAACTATTTTTAAAATAACCTTTCCCTTCTTTATAAATGTGATATCATGCAGGTCTACTGTAGAAACCTTGAGGTCACCCAACGGGTACCACCTGACCCTGCAGCTCTTGCTAGTGTGCTTTATAAGTTTTAACAACTATTCTTAGCAGTTCTGACTGCGTAAAAACTGTGCCCCATCTAAGGACTAAGTGTGTGCCTCAGAGGTGGTATGGTGCCAAAACTCTGCCCAAAAGAGATGGTGATGATTAACTTAATAGGCATTTCATCTGGAAGAGAGTAGACTGCTGACAGCAAGGACTGAAAGAGGCTGAAACTCTGAGGAAAAGAAAGATGTGCTGATATAGCTAGATAAATACTATGGGAGAACATATAAAAGGAATCAATAATAAAAATAAAAAATATAAAAATTGCTGAAATCTATTGTTTATTATATGCCAAAAACTGTTTTCAACACACTTTACATAGAGCAATTTGCTCAAACTTCACAACTCCTCTCAGGAGTTCCTCCATCCTCCAGATTAAGAAATGGAGGTAACACTGACAGCAAGTGACAGAGCTGAGCTATAAATCCAAGAAGTCTAATACTGGAGTCCAAGCTCTTATTATCCTTCAGTGGTCTGCAATGGAATACAGAGGTATGACGTACTGGAAAGGAACATATAGGTTTTTATGTGTGGGTGTATATATGTTATATGTGTGTGTAGATAGGTAGATAGATAGATACATACATACATACATACATGCATGTGACTGTGGAAATGTGTATGCACATATTGATCTTGATAAGTTGGTCAGTGAAGCTGGTTGGGAGACAATGATTAAATAATCTCGGTCAGTAGATCTAGAAACCTTTTCAGGTTCCTAAGCCATTTGTGGCTACCTGGGTAGCAGTTGATGTTCTCATGCCCAACCCCTGGTGCATGACCAACCACCTCCTTTGCTCAGGATGTTCCTAGGTTCAACACTGAAAATCCCATTTGGTTGAATTGATTCTTCCTTGATTTTTACCCACTTCTCATAATAAGACTCAGTGGAATTGAAAAACCTGTCTTTCTTCTTTGTGACCTTGAAAACCCTGATCACTGGGTGCCCTTGAATCCCACTGTAAATCTACTTTCCTCAGGCCCTCAGTGTGCTGCTCTACATTGCTTTGATGGAAACAAACAGGTGACAATCAGCCTGTCTTTACTCCCTCTCTCCTATCCCTGAAGAGTCCATGCAGGTCTTGCTCCCCAACTAAGTAAAAGCAATTGACCACACAGTGATTAGACCTTCACTTGTAGGTGAAGTCACCTTACCTGATGCCCTTTAATCCACAGAGATGTACTGGAAGGGAGCCTACTTGAAGAATTTATCTTAAAACATACCAATTGTATGTTTCCATCTGACACAGAAGTTCCCTCTTCCCAACCCTGTATGCTAAATCATTCTTTTCTTTTTCCACAGCTTGAATTTTTAGAAGATTCTCTCTCATGTTAATGTAAAATATCACATATTCCAATTTTGCCCACCAAGAATAAAGACTGCACAGGAGGATAATGGTTTCCATGAAGGGAGCAGAGATCAGAAAGATTGAGAGGAGGGATGGGGCTAGAGCCTGATCTGTACACTAATCATATACATGGGCATGGAGGATGTGGGTGCCTGGGTTAAGGAAAAGAAATACAACCACCATTCCTTGGATCTATCAAGTTTTAGCCTCAAAAGAAGATGAGCATGCAAGTTGGACATGATCACTAATGGAATGAAAAAGCAGGTGTGCTTTACAAAAGTACTATGAGGGCCTAAAGAGAATCCTAAAGGACCTTAGAAGTCAACACCCTCAGTTCCTGAACAAGCCATCTGAGGTTCAGGGAAAGGACTTACATCTAGCAAATGATGGCTAAGGTGAGGAGACCAGGCACAAAGGACATAGTTCCTGGGTAGGGACTAAAGTGAACTGTAGGTTGAAGTGCATTTGTCCAATCACAAATAATTTTTTGAATGAACTCATGACCAGAGGTAGCAGCAGGAGGTGCCAAGAGGGTGGGATGGCACACAACAGCATGTCTCACGGACTAGAGCAAGAAACTTCAGCCTGTCGTTGTGGATGAGATAAAGATTTGTGAGAGATATCAACACTCTTGAAATACAAAATATGCTGACTTGGAATTTAGAAAAACTTCTTAAATAAGAGTACATGTGTTCGTTATAATTATTGATTAAAATTACAAAAAAATTAAAGCTTTGGGAAAAAGTATTTTCCACCTGAAATTAAGACTATTAATATTTTATTTTAAAAATTTTCCAAGTTTCTTTTATGCTATGCCTATTTTTACAAGTTGAGATCATAATCATACACAATTCTCTATCTAATCTTCTCTACTCAACAGTATATACTTCTATTTCCTGGTGTTGTAGAAAACTTCATAAATGTTAAATTAAGCATAGTAATACATAAATACAATAATTCATAATTTACTTCATTGTTTCTTAGGCATTTGACTTATATCTACCACTAATATAATAATGCTGTGAGAAAAATAATCCTACATGGATCTTTGTTTGCTTGTTAGGAATTATTTCCTTGGTATATATTCTAAGAAGTAGAATTATTATGCCAGAGAATATAATTGTTTCATCATTATAGATAAAATTGCCAAAAAAGCTTTTCAGAAAAATTGTAAAAATAAAAAAACCCCAGGAAATTGCATGTAAGTGTTCATTTCATACAATGCTCATCAACAAATCCCTCACCTATACCATTCATATTACAAATTTGGCAATTTTATAGATATGACTTTTGATGTAGTTTTTAATTCATTTGATAATTATTGAGGTTAAAAATCACCATATATAAAAGCACATGTTATACAAGAAAATAGAACATAACCCCAAGTTTTATATTTTTCTTAAGTAATCTCTCCTTATCCTCTTATGAGAGTAACTTATTTATGCTACATAGAGCCACAGACAAATGTTTAAGGAATAAACTATTACAATACTTTATTAATTGCATAAGAGTATAAGATTTGAGTAAAGTGTCACGACTCATTGATACATAATGTGGACATGATACAAACACCTGAAATAAGTGACATGCATAAAAATGAAAAATCTGAAGCAGTTTCACTGATGAACATAAATAGTTTATTATTAAAAATCTAATTCCAGAAATTCCTGTAATTACAAAGATAATATCCCCAAAGGCAAGTAGGATTCATACATCACATGGAAGGAATTTAATTATGAGAACTTGATAAGCTAATCATATTATTGACTCAAGGGAGAAGAGCCACGTGATCATAATTTTTATTGAAAACATCAAGTTAAAAAAACTATGGACTAGCAATGCAAGAATATATTTGTAATATTATAATAGGATATATTTACATACATATGTATAAATCTCATATCCAATGTCAAAATTAAGTATGAAATATTCAAAATGCTACCGTTAAAGTCAAAGGGAAAAAGATACACACTGACCTTATTTTGATTTGACAACAAGCTCAAAGAAAGTTATAAATACTAGAAAGGTGGACATAAATGTATTACTACTCCTGGACAATATGGTTGTCTACATAGAAAACCTAAAAGGATAATGCAAAACTCAAGGAATATGGGGAAGAGCAGAATACCAAAATGTCAGATTCCAGGAAGGTTTTAGAATGAATGGGACATGTCAATATTTTTAATGTGGGCTGTTAAGAAAGAGAAGAGTTAAAGATGGCTAAACATTTTGGACTCAGCAAGTGAAGAGTGCGGATGTATCTTTATTGAGATGTCTAAATCAAGGGAACTATTTGTAAGAGGACCAGATGTTTACTTTGGGGCATGAGTTTCAAATGTGGTTAAGCAACTAAAGGTGTCAAATAGCCAGTTAGATATATGAGTCTACAGTTCAGGGGAGAAGTGTTAGTTGCAGATACAAATCTTGATATACTGGGCACATAGGTGAGATTACCAATAGTGTGGGTATACACAGACAGGAGAGGTTTGAAAATGGACTCTGAGCCCTCCAACAGGAAGACATTGGAAAGATGTGGAGAACAAGAAAAGGAGACTGGGAAGGGGTCAAGGGGGAAGAGCAAGACGAGGTAAAGACCTTTCTCTGAAAGCCAAATGAGTACAAGAGTTTCAAGAAAAACAGAGTCATCAGCTAGATCAAATGCTGCTTATAGGACACATAAGATTCTTATGACAGAAGAAACTAGTCATTGAATTGAACAAAGAGCAAGGTATTGGTTACACTAATAAGCAGTTTCAGAGGAGGGATGACAACTGGAACAGGAGAAAAAAATGGAGAGAGGAAGGGACAACTGCTATGAGACATTTCTCTCTGAAGGGAAAGAGAAAAATAGGGTGATGGATGGAGTGAGAAGTGGGGTCCACTTAGGGTTTTCTTTAAAATATAGAGAAATGACAGTCTGTCGGTATGCTTTGGAATGGTCAAAAAGGGAAGGGAAGATTTCTGATACAGGATAAATGTGGAAAAGGCTGGAAAACTATCTGGAGTTAGTGGGGGAGGATGGTATCTAGTCACCAGTGTGAAGGAGAGTAGCATTCTGGACACTTCATCTGTGGAAATGGGGAAAATGAAGAGACTAAATCTAAGAAGAGTGCGGGAGGATGAGCTCTTAGAAGTTCTGCGCCCATTGCTTCTACTTTCCAAGCAGGTAGACAACAAAGTTATCAGTGGGCAGTGAGGATGGAGGAAGGGGGTTGACAGTTTGGGAGAGAAGAAAACATAAAACAGTAGAACAAGAAATGGGCAAATAAGCTAATCGGGCATATGGCATGATAGGAAAGGTTAAGGATTCCCTGGAAATTTATGGTCATGGATTACAAATGACACCAGTTACCCAGGCAGTGTGTTCATCCTGTTCACAGCACAGCAATGACTCCATTGTCTTCAGAAAACCATGACATGTGCACAATATGCTTGACAATAGTCTTTAAGACCTTGCTGGGACAACTCCCTCCCATATCACTCGCTAGCTTCCACCGTTCTCCTCCAGCCACTTCCCGTTGCTGCTCTCCAGGTAACCGTAGTTCTTTGTATGTGGATAATGCCCTCTCTGAACTCTCCTTCAAGATTTAGTTCCTAGATTGTCTCATATAATTTAACAGTTCTTCCAGCTTAACATTTACCATACGACAACTTTGTGAAGGTGTTTTCATCATCCTTAATTTATTGAGAACGAAAAGGAAAGGAGATATTAAGTAACTTGCTGAGCTCCTACAAGTACTCACGGTCAGGATTGGGAATTGAATGGAGACAGATTAGACACCGAGTTTATGCTCTTACCCAATATGTCATGTTCTCTGTTTGTTTCAGATCACATGAAGCTACTATTATGTGACCAAAGGAGAGTGAACCCACTAATACGTAGCTTATTCAGATTTACATTAATATTCTACTATAAGATCATTGAAGGAATGTGCATTCTGCTTACATGTTCTAATTAAGACATGAGCCTTCAAATTTGAGTTCCAAATACTTTCCTCATGAAAATTCTTGGGAGAGATGCTCAAAATCCTTCTGGTAGAAGTTGCCCATTTTCTAAGCCTATGTAGAGAGAAATGTTTTGAAGGCAAATAATATTCCCTCATAGTTAGTTAAAATCAAAACCACATACAAAAGAGCCAGCATACTTTACTCTAGTACTTACAGGATTTACTTCTTGGAAGGGAATAAACTTTTCTTAAAAGCTGTATCCCACGGCATGTCTAACAATAGTGAAATATAAACTGTTTGGCTTCCTTAGGCAACTTCTCCTCAATGTATTGTCTACTGGCATTCAAAGCTGTCTGCCCAGCCCCTATGTGTTCAGGACAGTAAAGGCTGCGCATATCATTAACTTGTTATGCACAGCTGTGTCCTATTAGTATAGTCACCTACAGAACTGCCATGCCACCCACAAGCCACAGCCTGCCTGTGAGTGTCTGACTCTAAAGTCATAAGGATACCCAGGAGTGGAAACCAAAGGGATCACAGTAATGATTTTGAACATAAACTCCCAGGAAGAGGCACTTGAATGGATATGCTCACTCCGTGGGATAGGAGGAGTAGGTAGCTACTGCCCAATGCTGCCTGTTTTTTAGATACTATCAATTGTTCACTTTTTGTTGGGCATAACGCTTCATGTAAATTATTCCACTTAATCTTCACCTCAACATTTAACCTCAGAAATTTTGCTTAAGAAATATATCTTCAGATCAAATCTATCCTAACACTGCTCTGCACTGAAGGGTGCATATGGACCTCAAAAAAAGTAGTTCTTGCCTTCATAAAGATGACCATCTGGAAGGGGAAAGAGAGATGTCCAAGGTGCAGAATTGGTGGTAGAGGGAGTAGAGGAACTTTAAGGATCCCTGACTGTGACTCTCTGGGAAGAACATAAGTGAGATTCATCCATGACATGTGAGAAAAGTAGCCAAAAATTAAAAAAATTAAAAAGAAAAAGAAAAGGAGAGGACGAAGTTAAAATCCAACATAATAAACAAGGTTCCACTGATGTCAACCTTGCTGCTGAAAGCCGGGTAGATCCTCAGAAAGTAGCCAAGCTGTACATCATGGTCCTGCTCCAGGAGGCACTCAAGTCTGCTAGGCTGAATCCAGCAGTTTTCTAACTTTCCAGATGTTGTACATTAGGACTTCTTCTATGAATAAGGATATAACCCACCTGGCTATGACTTCAAAATCAGTCTTAGAGAGCACAGCAATCAGGTCTTAAGTGGAGTCCCACAAAATGTTGCTTGAATTTCAAGGCTATAAGTATCTCAGAGGAATAAAAGCTTGGGTCATTAACTACAGAGTCCCTAGTGTTTGACATTTGTATTATATAGCATGTGAATTAAACCTCTTTGTTTTACTGGTACACACTTTACAGACAGTTTAAGGAGCTTAAATCAAAGAGAATAATAAAGGTCTTACAAATGAGGTGTCTTTTGATGGAGATCAAATGTGAAGTTAAGGCTTGACTAGTAGAAATGAGGGAAGAATTTTTCATTATTCCAACAGTGTAAGCAAAAGCATATAGGCAGATCTATTATTTAGGGCTCTCTAGAGGAGCAGAATCCATAGAAAATATATGCATAGTTATGTGATGGAAATCTGTTAGGTAGGCTTACAAGATCAGAGTCAGGAGACACCACTATAGTCATTTGTGTGCTGGAGAACTGTTCACTGAAGAAGATGGGAGCTGCAGAACAAGAGAGTCCAAGGATGCAGCACCAGTCCAATGTCAAACTCACTGGAGAGTCACCAGTGTGTCTGCTTTGGAAGACTGAAGGAACTGGAGACCTACAGGTCAACATCCAGAAGTCTCACTCAGGAAGACTGGAGATGTTTGAAATGGGCACACTACCTTCTTTCTCTTTTTATTCTATCCAGCCTATTGGTTGGTGCCACCCACACCAGGGTGGGTCTCACTCCACCTCAGTTTGCTGAGTCACATATTGGTCATCTACAGATACTCCCAGAACTGTGCTTTACTAAAGTAATCTGTTAGGTGTTTCATAATTCAAGTTGACATATCATGATTTAAGGACACTGCAGGAGACAAGTTTAGTATAGATACACGTAAGAACATAATAAAAGCAAACCTGAGAAATTGGGGTAGAGTTCATGCAAAAGATAACCATTAAAACCAGATAAATTGTCTGTGGTCTTCTTTCAGTTGGCTACTATTATACAGACGAGCTGTTGAGACTAGGAGGAAAGGACAACCAGGATTGCCATATCCCTGGGGAAAGACTAACCAGAAAATGTTGTGGTTGGAAAAGAAACGGAGACATGTTCTCCAGTGACTAGGCTATTGTTTAGGTAAGAAGATTGGTTCTCTGAATTATACTGGTGACAACAGAAATGGAAAGAAAAGAATAGAGATAAAGACACTGATGGGTCTTAGAGCTTGTCCAGCTAAGGGGAAAGATTCCAAGTTGATAGAAAACTTTAAGTGAGATAACAGATATGCCAGCATGGGATCATGGCCCATGGCAATGGCACTGGCCGGATCCTTGACACATCATAGACCTGGAAGACACAGTGAGTGATTGTTCCTCTCTCAGGACAAACATGCTGATGATGTGATGAATTTCTATGCAAGTGTTCAAATCTCTTTAGGAAACTTGATTCTACATTTTTAATACAAGTGAGTAAAGTGAGTAGAATTAAAGTGTTATATATCGATTGAATCAGCAGTTCCCAAGCTCTATGTTCAGGTCTTAGCCCATTTTCTGCTGCTAGAACGGAGTACTATAAACTGGATAATTTATAAACAATAGAATTTATTTGGATCATGGTTCTGGAGGGTGGAAGTCCAAGACCATAGCATCAGCATCTGGTGAGGAATTTTGTGCTGCCTCATGCCACGGCAGAAGGCAAGAGAGTGTCCTTAGGACAAATATCAAGATGAGATCAACTTCATTTTTATAACAAATCTTTTCTCTTGACAACAGCTTTTAATTCTTTTACAAGGGTGATGGCTCCATAATGTAATTGGACATCTTAAAATTTCCACCTCTGAACCACTGTTTCAGTGGGGATTAATTTTCTAACCTACAAACTTTGAGGCAGGGGCTTATTCAAACCATAGAAGCTAGGAGGAAATGCCAAAGGAGCTGGTGTAAGTCAAGAACAATGTGTGAATGTCCTAGCTCGCTACATCCTAGATAGGTCTCAAAAATGTTCTGAACCTTACCTAATCATTAATATTAATCAAGTGATTAGGGGGAGTGTACAACCTTCAGAAACAATGGATCATGCATCCAAAATAGTACGCAACACATACATATGACTTCAAATAATCACAGAGTGCATTGGGTGTTCTGATGTAGCCACCAATCTTTTTCCCAGGAGTCTAGACCTGTCCACCACAGACAGCCACAGAGGAATTCTCTGGCTCATCCTAATCTGCGTTCTCTTTTTAAACCATCCTTAAACCATCTTCTGCCTGCATTTATTAACCTTGGGAGGTTTTATTCCCTGAATGCTCTTTTTATAAGAGTTTTGGCTATAGGAACTACTGACTCTCCATTTACATATAACACAGTCCATTTAAAAATAGACAATATATAAAACTTTGTGACATTACTGCTCCTGCCACTCACTGACAATCATGGGACTCAGGGGAAGTAACTTGACCTTGCTGAATCTGCATCATCTCATCTTTAAAAGGAGGAGGTCTAGCTAACCATCCTTATGATTCCATTCCCTTTTTAAATTCTGTAGTCTCGTGAGTTATATTCTGAATGCAAATATATTTTGCGGTTAGAAGGGAACCTAAGTGGGCTTTCCAAAGTGTGACTCTGTCCTGACTCCGGCTGCCTTGGTCTTGCCAGACAGCCAGTTCCTAGGGAGGGAATGGGAGTAGGCTCTGAGGCAGGAATCACATATGGGAAGCTGGAATACGTCTGTGTTGAGTCTGACATTTCAGAGATTTGCTTGTCTGAGATACTCTTCTTTTATTATCAAGGTTTTATGGCCTCAGCAAACATTCTCTCATGGTTTTAGATGAAAAAAATAGTAATTTCCACATAAAGCACTGGGAAAACTACCCCCGAGGGAACAATAGATTCCTTTTTTTTTTTTTTTTGGTACCAGGGATCGAACTCAGGTCCTTGCACTTGCACAGCAGGCGACGAAACCACTGAGCTAAATCCCTGGCATAGATTCCTTTTTTGATGGCAAGGTGTTCAAGTATTTTTGCTGGTGGACTGTGTGAACAAAAACCAGTAAGAAATGGATCACGTCAGTGATCTTGCACACAAAAAGAATAAGTTAAGAGTTATCATACTTGGGGGATGAATGTTTAATGAATGGGGACATATATACATTTTTCTTTTTTGTTTTCTAAACTTACGATACCATTTTCTGTACTTTTTTCTTATTGGAAGGTATTGAAGTTCATTATAGATAATTAGAAAGAAAATTTTCCTCAATTCTTCAAAACAGGAATGATTCCTTGAGTATATATTATTCTAGTCATTTTGCTCATTATCTCCGTGTCTGCCTATTTCTACTCTGTGTGTCTTTGTGTGTGTATGTATGTGTTTTTACTACAATGGGCCAGTAACATGGATGCTGACTTGATTGGTTTCCCCAAGGCTTTTCCTTTAAACCTAGTTTTTAGTGGATCTTTTGGAAATCATCTTATGAATATGTAGCAATTTTCTGATTCTGTTATTATTTTAACATAATTAATTTTAATTGGCATATACTGTGTAATGATTACTCTTTGCCTTCAACTTCAGCAGCTTGATCAAGCCTACCAGGAACAGTCCTCAGCACCACTGCAGAACCTTGGTCCTTTCCAACATATTCCAGTTGGATAGGCAACTTCCTTCGGCATGCCTGGATAGATCATCTCAGATGGGTACCAGTGGTCCCACAGGCCTCATGTTGGCGGGCCTGGATCTCATGTGCATTATACCCTGGAGACTGAAAAAGGGTCATGCCAGCTGAGTGTCGTGATAAAAGTCATAGCTTTATTCAAACTGCTACTATTCCAATAGAATCAGCCCTTTTAACATTATTCTGTCCTAGGATGTGTGAGTTACAAGCTGTTCTTTAGGCTCCTAGTAGTAAAGAGTTTTTGTTCAATCCAAGCTGCTTAAATTAAACTTTCCCTTTCTGTTTTTGGGAGCCTTACTAGCACATACTTAAATCTGCAGGAAAGGACCTCTGTATTAGCAATTCTAATTGGAGCCGTGAAAAAGACGAGTTCTTTTCATTCCAATAAACCATTGGCAGGATCCTCCACCTGCACATTTGAGCCTCTTGCCTCATTCAACTGAGCCAGAGATTCTAGGTCATTACTACCTCACATTCTGTGAACATCTCATGGCCAGTGCGGACTCTAGCCCTTGCAGAGAGTCGCTTTGCATTTAACCTTCTTAAAAGCATGCTTATAAACCTTTCCATTATAGCTAGGCCAGACTTGCTGACCTCTCCCTGCAGAACACATGCCTGGCAGAAAGCCACTTGCAGTCATGTTTCACTGAAGCCTCGTAGGATACGTTTTGGCCAGCTCTAAGCACCACGTTATGAGGAAAGAGAGTGAGGCTAAGCCCAGCCACTCTGGCACTAGGCTGAACCAAACTCAAGGAACATATGGCTGTGCCCATCCTTCTTATATTTTTATAGTTACCAAGTCCTATGACCTCTCTCTTTAAAATATCTCAAGGTTCTTATTGTCTATTTGTTTCCACTGCTATAGCCCTATCTCGTTATTACCTATCTTCATACCTTTCAATTGCTATAACAGACTATATGCTGGGTGGCCTATAAAAAACAATAATTTTCTCATGATTCTGGAGGCCAAAAGTCTGTGATTACAGACCCCTTGCTTGGGTTCTGGTGAGGGCCTGTTTCTGGGTTGCAGTCCCCAGACTTCTGTCCTCATGTGGTGGAAAGAAAGCTGAAGAGCTCTCTGGAGTCTGTTTCCAAGAGCATTAATGGTATTTGAGGGCTCCATTTTTAAAGTCTAATTGCCTCCCAGTGGTCCCACCTCATGATGGCATCTTACTGGGACTTAGGATTTGAACATTAGAATTGGAGGGGTGGATACCAACATCAGGTCCACTGCAGGATCTTACCTTGTCTGCGTCTCTCTCCTCTTTCTCCCTCCCTCTCTCCTCTGTTTTCCTTCCCTCCTCTGTTTTCTTCTTCCCATTTTTGTCCCTTTCTTGAACATTATTAGCTAGAGCAGTTGTTTTAAAATGTAAGTCTGATTATGCTTTGCCCAGTGCAGTTAAAACCCTGAACAGCAGGCCTTCTCCAATTTGGCCTCTGCCAATACTATCCTTCTATTGTCCTCCAACCCAAGATGCAAGGGAATCTCCCTCCTCCACCTCCAGGGTTTTATTTAACTCTCACCTCTTTGGTGAGGCTATCGCTGGCCATCTCACCTAAAGGTACAACACTCTCCTCCCCAACACACCCCCTCATTTCTTACTTTTTCTTGCTTCGTTTTCCTCCTTGGGTTATTTCATCTTCTAATATACTTTGCATTTCTAAAAATTTTGTCCATTTTTTAAAAGTCTTGCTCCCCTATCCATATGTAAGTGCCATAGAGTAAGATTTTTTTGTTTATTTGTTTTTCTCCCTCTATTTTGGTTGTGTTTTATCCTTAACCAGAATAATTCCTGACAAATAGGATAGTTTGAAATTTGTTGAATCAGTGAATTTTTGTTAAATAAAAAAATTTCATTTTTTTATGACTTGCATACCATTAAACATGTATAAATAGGTTTTCTAGGGATTATCTATAAAGTATTTTATAGCTTATCTATAAGGAGCATTTCTATGGTATTTCAAAAGCTCTTCTATAGAATGGGTATTCATGGCAAAATTCTTTTATGTAACATTGTTAAAAGGGGAGGTGAAAGTGAACATTTTCCCATTAATTTCCCAAGTTAAGTCATTCTGTTTAAGATTCCACTCTTGTACAGCTTTTATCGCAATGATAATTAAGTAATATTTTGTGCATTTTGTGATGCTCTATTTTCCTAATACAAACATGATGAGTATGAGAGGGACTGTGCTTATTTTGCTCAGTATGAATGAAAGAATGAATTTCCTTTTGTTCAAGCAGCTGTGAATAAAGGGGTTGAGAAATATAAGCTGAGAAGTAGAAAGCTAAGAGGTTATGTTAAGGATCGAGATTCCTATCTTTGCTCTAAATACAAGGTAGAAAAAAAATCAGTAATTAAGATAAGTCTAAAAATTGTCTTTCTTCCTGAGAAGTATTAGATCCTTGTCTTTCAAGAGAGAAAAAAAATTCTATACAGCAGAATAACCTTGCAAGATGGATCTCTGGTCTTGGGTGGCTGTTCCAAGGAATGAGAAGATTCTAAATCATTCCTAGAGTCTTCGCTTATGTTTTTGTAATCTTTTCAGAAATTATTGAACATGTAAGAATTTGATTCAAGAATGAATATCAAAAATTACTCTGAAATCTAAACAAGGCAGAGTACACTTTGTATGAAAATCAGACAAACTTTGGGAGGATTTCCCATTGGTCTTGGTCTTGGGGTAGGAAGAGACATTTTCTCTTCTAATTATTCACTTCTTGCTCTAATATCATGATAAAAGTGTTTTCATTCTACTGTGCTGCCTGCCAGATGGTAAGAACTTATGAGGAAGAAACTATTTGTGAATAATCATGCAGCCTTTTGATCGCCAGCTTTCATAGCGATCAACTCAACTTCTTGCTTCTCTCCACCTACGGCAACATGGTTGATACGGTGAGTGGGAGTGCTAGCTGCAAGTGAGCTCAACTTTGGAAATCTTCCTTGGTGGAAATCCACCCAGTCCAGGACTGACTCCAAGGCAAACTGCTGGCTACTTCTCAGGTGGTTAAATATGTAAAAGAGAGGAGCATGGTGCCGAAGCAATTTTCTCAGTGAGGATTTGCCACAAACTCCTCAAGAATTTTTAGCTACAGTGGATTATGCTGACATTTTTCTTTTCACTGTTTTCATGAGTTTTGAATATTGAAACAGATTTTTCAGGGGATAATGGAAAGCAGACTTGGGAAACACTTTTTTTTTTTTAAGCTAGATCAGATATAGTTTTGATTTAAGACTAACAATAGGAATATAATGAAACAGGCAAATGAGATTATACAAGACTTTGTTGACAGTATCCGAAACATTTTCACTTAAAACCATTTACTTAAATATAACGTTAACCTTTTAAAAGTCTAGCCACTGCCAAAAGTTCCCCAGTAGAATGTTTGCCTACTATTTACATGATTATTGCATTTTGATTTTCTGATCATTTGAAGAATGTTCCATCTACATCTATCATATCATCATCTTTGTTATTTCAACTACATATTAGAACAAAATGAGCAAAAATCATTGAAATTATAGCCAGATCACAAGACAAAAGTGAGTTCAAGTTGCTGAAATCAAATCCATGTTCAGAAAGAAAGACTAAAATGTGCCAGTATTAGTGCAAACACTCTACCAACCAACAACTGTGTGGAATAGGAGCCATTATTATCAACCTCATATTTCCTACAGTCTGTGATTGGGAGTGTGAGCTGTATGAGGGAGAAGGAACTGGATTGAGAGGTGATGTAAAGAATGGAGATCTTAAAGGAAGAGGAAATGGAATTGAGTAACTTCTTAAAGTGACTTAAAACTCATGATGTCCCTGTGAGCAGAGGCACATTCTAGACTTACTTTAGGCTTCATTACTTGTAGGTTGTACCATTATTTACAGGTAGAAAATTACATTACACCCCTGAGCATAAACAAGTCATTGAGATAGATAAATGTGGTTTTTGCTCCACATCAAAACTGCATATGGAAGCAATTAGATTGTTTTGGTCATAAGGAAATCCAGTTTGATACTATCACCCAATATGTTCCCTACAATGATTAGAAAAGTGAATCTGCTTTCTATAAGAAATAAAAATGTCTTAGTGACTTCAAACACTCACTTTTTTTGTGACAGTACTGGGGATAAGATCCAGGGACTCACATATACTAGGCAAATCCTGTACCACTGAGCTAAATCTCAACCCAAAAAATTCATTTTATGTAATTTTAGGAATAATAAATAGTAATAATAGCAACTATTAAAACAATAACAGTGTTATTTGGTGAGATGTCTAATGGATACCAGGTCCTGCGTACGTATTTCATATAGACCTATATATCCACTCAATACCCACACTATGATAAAATTATTAGCTGAAATCTGTAGATAAGAAAATTGAGAAATACTAGACTGGAAAAATCTGAATCCCTGGCATAAATGACTTTAACTATACAGCATGCAACACAAATTTACTCTAGGAATATTTAACAAGCTGCTAAATTAGGAAATCAAAGCATTATTTTTTAAAGTAAAACTGGGGTACTCTCAATTTTTTTCTCAGTTTCCAGTATCATTTTTAAAAGAATATCTAATTTTTAGCTAAATTCTGCAAAAATGTCTGATTGTCACTACCTAGAGTGTCAGGGTCTAGCAGCAATGGGCCTTATCTAGGGCTCATTAGAAATGCAGATCATTGGTCCCACCAGTAAGCAAACAATCAGAATCTTCCTGTGTTAGGCAGCCTTTCTGTTGCTAGAAGAAAATACCTGACACCAGAAACTTAAAAAAGGAGAAAATTATTTGGCTCACACAGTTGTCAGCTGGCTCCATGGCAGTAATGACAAGATGCAAAGGACTGGTTCAGGAAAGCTGCTCAACCCATGGTAGCCAGGAAGCAGAGTGAGATGGGAGGAGCTGGGCACAAGAATACTCCCTTTCAGGCCACACCCTAGTGACTTACTCTAACTCCAATGACTGCCCCTAGTGACTGGTTCTCACCTCTTTACAAGACATTAAGCTATGAACTCATCAATGGATTAATACACTGATGAGTATAGTGCCTCTATGCTCTAATCACCTTCCACAAGCTCCACTTTCATACACATGAGACTTTGGGGGGCCATTTTAGATTTAAGCCTGTATTTTAAATATATGCACGTTATAATACAAAATTTGATGATCTGTTGTGTCCCTGAAAAGGCTGACAATTAATAGTACCTTTTAAAGTTAGCCTGCCTTCACAGTTTACTCATGCTTGGTCGATATAGTTTGGATATGGTTTGTCACTTATACATGCATGTGTTGGAAGCTAAGTTTCCAGTGTAAGGAAAGTAACTTAGTCGTGGGTGTACTGCCCTTAGAAGGAGTGAGTGCTGGTCTCTGGAATGACTTAGTTCCTGTAGGCGTGGGATATGATAAATGAGGCCTCCCTACGTCTGCATGGTCTGTTCTTCATGTGAACCTGTCCCTTACTGCTTCTCTGCCATGTTGTGAAGCAGCTATAGGATTCCTCACCAGGACACTGCACTCCTCCTCTGTGGATCCTCCATCCATGAAAATCATGAGCCAAATAAATGATTTTTTTCTTTTCAAAATATTCAGTATCCAGTATTTTACTATAGCAACAACAACAACAACAAAAAGCAAATTAGACCCCTATCATCCAACTGTTGCTATTTCCCAACATCAAATTGCCCTTAGTAGAGCAAGCCCCACTAATATGTTTGCACAAATGGCTTTTCTTAAACTGTTCCTTTTGACCTAGTTCCCTACTCCTTTTTGCCAAGTAACCAAATCTTCCTCTTCAAAGATTGCCTCAGAATCCAGAAAGGAATCTCAGCATTACATTTCTTTTGATGTGTGTTGTATAACTACCCATGGAAGCATTTGTTTGAGGTTATTCCCTGTAACCTCCCCGTGTAAACTTTGTATCACAAATGGCGAGTTCACTAAGAAGAGCCTGAGTAAAGCCAAAAGCCCAGAAGCACACTTTGAAAAATGCTGGGAGGGTTGATCTCTACTGGTTTTTCTACTTCTTTCAGTCTAGAATTTTGCATTTGAAAACCAGCCACTCTGTAACTATAGTCATGAACCTGTAATGTCCAGGGCCTAGTGTATTACACAATACAATTAAATTAGATATTTTTCTTTTTGAAGCTGATGATTTGTTCAAGAATACATTATAACTACATATATTTTGATTTTTATTTCCCCAAAATTTATACTAATATTTCACATGAATCTATCTTTACTGAAGCAAGCAAGGAAAAATATTGGTGGGGGGAGGCAGGGAATCACACCATTTGGAAATGTGATTTAAAGGGCAGAAGGCATTAAGTTACATTTATTATATTTTATCATTTCAAGTAACATAATACACTTTAAATAATTAAACTTATTTCACCAATTGCTTCCTTACGAGTGATATCAGCAAGATTCAAATTCAAGGAAGAATAGTGGTGATGTATGAAGAAATTTTGTCCTTTGAATTTTCTTTTTTCCAACACTTCACAATCTCGCTTTATTACAATAGGGAAAATAGTGATTGAACACATGCAAATGAAGGAAGGACTAGTACATGCAAAATTTACCCCTGTTTATTTAGTATTAATTTTAAATTCCCAATAAATCTCTTGAGTCTACTAATGAAAAAAGGTAAAACTCAATTTTGCCACTGATGACAATTTCGTATCAAGGGCATACTACAGATTTCATTTTCTTCCCTGGCTTCTCCTTACACTCTCTGGTTCCTGGCTATGACGAGATGAGCAGCTTTTCCTCAGTCATGATGCTTCTTCTTTTCAGCCAGGTGTAAAACATAGCAGATGTTATATTTAATGGGCATGTATTGGTTGTAACAGAGTATTAAGTTAGTAGTGGCATTTCACATGGCAAGATGTCTGAAGTCAATTTATTTCCAGAGTTGATAAATTTGGAAGTCTATAAATTGAATCTGCTTCTCTGCAGTGACCTTGCTCTTACTCCTGTGTATTATTAAGGCTACAGCAGGTCCTCAGGCCATGTCCTCACAGACAATGTTCAAAGGCCAGAAGATTCCAGTGTCTATGATGAGTGAAGAACGTTCTGAGACAGTAGGATGACAATTTCACTGCCAACCTGGGCAACTTAGTGAGGCCCTATCTCAAAATAAAAAAATAACAGAGCTGAGAATGTAGCTCAGTGCAAAGTTCCTGAGTTCAATTTCTAGTGTTACAAAGGAAAGAAGGAAGGAAGGAAGGAAAGAAAGAAAGATATTAAGGAAGGAAGTAAGGAAGAAAGAAAGAAAAGAAATTAAGGAAGGGAGGAAGAAGGAAGGAAGAAAGAAAGAAAGAAAAGAAAGAAAGAAAGAAAGAAAGACAGGCAGACAGAAAGAAAGAGAAGAAGTTTTGCTAGAAATCTGTCCACCGGGACAATAATCAGGAGAAGATGACATGCCCATGCTCAAACTAATCACAGTAAAAGGGCAGATATTTACGTCATAGCCTGCTAAATACCAACTCTCTACTCTGGGAAATAGGTATCTGGAACATACAGTTGCCTATATACTTATAAACTGAGGTTCCACTGGAAAAGATGAATGGGAGCTATGAGGTAAGCAAGTAACCTAGCCTGTGCCAAACATCACTGGAAAAATGCAACTTTATACTTGGTTGGCAAAAAAAGTATTTACATGAAGATCTCATAAAAGTTCTTACTAAAAAGCATGTTGATGATTTGATGAACTACGTAGGGAGCCTGGATTACATTTCCCCTAAAATATACTTAGATTTAGATTGTGTATGTGTGTATGGGGGGGCAATGTTCTTGGAAAAACGTGTTAGAAGTTTTATCAAACCCAAACTTTTTGGGTTAAAAAAAAGCAGCATCAGAGAGTTGACAACCAGAAACATAGAGAGTCACCCACCCAGAATTCACTCCTCGATGTGGTTTGTTGACAGTTTGGAAATCCCTGTGGTATGGTCTTGATGATTCAGTGCCGCTGGCCACCTACAGCTTATTGAGATTGGACCAATCTACAAAATAAATTCAGACACAGTAAGACCAGGTTGTAACAGGTATACGAGGGCTCAAGTTGATGCTTTCTTTAATCCTTGCATCCATTCATCCATTGAATCAAGAGTTTTTGCTTTCCTAACATGTAGCAAGAGATGTATTGTGTTCTAGGGATCTAATGATAAAAACTCAGAATCCTCACCCTTAGGAGAAGCCTAAGTCTCATAGACAAAAAAATAGTCAATTATAAGTGATAGAAATTTGTTATAATGAAGCTCATACATGTGTAATGGGAGCCAAAAGGCATCCCTGCTTCTGCTTCCGTTGTGATTTTAAGTGTACTCTTTGTATCCAGTATGTTTAAAACTATAAGCAAATACATGAGAGTGGAGAAAACCCCAAACACAGGTTTCTAAGACATTTTCCCCTTTAGTATTTAAAACCACATGTGTGTAAAAGGAAATTTAATTCATATGTTTCTGGATCATCCATACTTAAATCATCATAATTTGTTTTGTAAGAGCCATTAAGACCCCAAAAACCTTGTGCCTTATTTTATTTATTTATTTATTTATTTTGTCAACAGAAAGTGGATTGAATGAAAAGACAGTGACCTCTGATAGCAAAGAAGTAAAGGAAGATCCAATAGTATGAATCCATGAAATTCGAATAGCCTGTGAGCTTGGCACACCCTTTAACAAACTCCAGCACATCGATGCTGGTGCAATCACGTGCTTCTTTTAAAGATAATGGCCCTTCATCAGAAATCCTGCTGGGGGGATATTTGGATTATATGTGTCCCAATTACATCTTCTTTGTGTATCCATATGATGCAGCCATCTAGAGGCTGAGGAAACTGAAAGGCTAGTTCAATCCTAAACCATCAATCGGGCCTTTTGGAAAATTGGAAAACTGGACTTGCCCTGCTTGTAAATGCTATCCCTAATGCCCCCAAACAACTGTTACAAAGTTTTCTTTGGGATTTAACTAAGATTCCTGGGGATTTAAGATGCTGGCTGCCAGATTGTTAAAATGCATTAATGTTTATAGTGATTATGATTACGAGAACTAAAAATAAATAGTTGCATATACCTGGAACACAGCCCAAATCCTACTGTTTCACAAGAAAGACTCAGTGTAAAGCTAGAGCTTCAGAAAGCTGCATACAGGAAAAGCTGAGGCCAGTCTAGACCCACAGAAGAGTCTGTTGCATGCCAGAAGCAGGCTAATCAAATTCTCCCCAGACCTCCTCCAATGCTTTAGAAAACGAGCAAAGAAAAATGGCTATCTTAATTGTATCTTTTCATTGCTACCAATTTGGATAAGCTGACTGCATAAAAATATGACATTTCTGATTGCATTAAGCACAGTACAATTCAAAGAATTAGTTGCAGTCAGAATGGGCCATAAATGTTACTGTCAGTGGCACGATTAATTCCTTGGTATTGTGTGTGGAGATCAGCCTTACAGCCAAAAGGCTGAACCACAGCCAGATCTCATCACACTCCAGTCTGTGGAAGGACAGACAGCTCAAGTGCTCAAAGTCTCTTGCTGGCTAATGAGGCCAAGGTCAAGGGCTAATTCACTGTGCGCCAGTTACCTCTCCTGAACAGCTGGTCACACTTGGGATGAGGTCCCTGGTCTCAGGAGCCAAATTCCTCCCTTTACTCAGAAAGCAATTCCAGGTATATTTGCTCCAATCACCAGTCGGAGCATTGCTGTTATGGGCGAGGGGCAGCTTGATCCCACTTTAATTCCAAAGTTTCTCTGTCTCTCTGGAACCTAAGAACTCCAAATACTCTACCTAAGCAACAACAGATGATGCTGATTGCTTTGTGCTCAACAGAAAAAATGTTTTCACACCTTTTGATGGCAATCTTAATACTCAGGTACCATTCAGGGTATCGATTTCCCTTTGATGGAGCTTAGAAAAGGTTTTCATTGTAAAATAACTCTCACCAGGGAAGATGATAACAAAGGTGAACATTACATGAAAGTAGGAAAACATACTTTTCACAATCACCAGAGGGTATAAAATCAAATTTATTCTGGAGAAATATGTGTTGTAATTAAGAGAGAGAGAGAGAGAGAGAGAGAGAGAGAGAGAGAGAGAGAGAGAGAGAGCGCTGAGAAACAGATGAACTTTTAAAGCAACTCAGATCTCTAGGGTATTGTGTGTCTCTTTTACAGGACAAAGGGGCTACCTGTACCCCACACATAATACCAAGAACTATATAAGGCAAATGTTTACAAACTGTGCTGGATTGTTTAATCTAAAATGTTTCCCTCCTGCCACAGGATTGTGTGTCTACATAAAGTTTAAAAGGCTTTTAAAGATAAGGTAGGCAACCAAGCACTTGAGAGCCAATGAGAAAGCTGCCTGTCAACCTGATCCGGACTGATTTCCTGATAGCCAATCCCCAGCCTGAGAGAAACTCTAGCAGGATGAAGAGTTGGGGCAATTTCTGAAAAAGATGATTGGCTGAAGCCAGTGGGTAAAATATAAAGAACAGTGGGAAAAAAGAACCCATTTTGTAATTTTCTACTCCACTTACCACTTTTAAACAATATACAATCCTTTATTGGGTTTAGAGTTAGAGGATTCTAGTCCAGTTTGTGGACCTGGGGCCAGGTTCACTAAGGTGTCACTAATTACAGAGCCTGCTTGTTCTAAGCTGAAATTTCTTCACACAGCCTTTTGTAAGATCTACTTCCTAAGCTGATAGAATACTTTTTGCTCTATTTTTATTTTTCACAGCTTTGTTATGGTATAATTAACATGTAATAAACTGCTCACACTAAAAATGTTAATCTGGTAAATTTTGACATGTACCTACGTCTGTAAAACCTTTGCCACAGTTTAAAATATGAACAGAGCTGCAGGTGTAGCTTCAAGATGTGCATAGCCTGGGTTCAATCCCCAACATGGCAAAAAGAAAAAAAGGAAAAATAAAAATCAACAACCCCCCAAAGTTTTCTCATGCCCTTTCCTTTTTTTTCTTCCTACTTCTTTTTATTACTCCCACTTCCAAGCTACCACTAGTCCGGTTTCTATCACTATACATTAGTTTTCATTTTTAAAAATTGTATGTAATTGGAATCACACAGTATATACTATTTATTGATATGAAATCTTTCACTGGGCACAATTATTTTATAATGCATGCCCATTGCTGTGTATTAATAATTTGTTTCCTGTTAATTCTAGATGTATTCCATTGCAGAGATGCACCACAATGTTTCTACCTGTTGGTCTCTTGATCAACATTTGGATTTGTTCCCATTTTGTGCTGATTTTTTACTAGATATGTGCTTTTTATTTCATTTGGGTGAATGCTTAGAAGTGGAATGATTAGGTAATACATGAATAATGTGTATATTTAACTTTTAAAGAAACTGCTGAACTATTTGCAAAGTGGCTCTATTATTTCACGTTTTCACCAGCAGGATCTGAAACTTCTCATTACTCCAAATTCTCTCACCTTTATATGATCAATTTTTTTAATTCAGCCATTCTATTGCAAGTGTAGTACTTTCTTATTCTCATTTTATTTGTATCTCCTTAATGGTTAATGATGTTGAGCATTTTTGTCTGCTTCTTTTTGGGAAAATGTTACATTCAAAACTTTTGTTATTTTTTTTGAGGGGAAGGGATTATTTATTCTTCATCATTGAGTTTTGAAAGTTCTTTATATTTTCTAGATGAGTCTTTTATCAGATTTATGATTTATAAGTATTTTCTGTCAGTCTGTGGCATGCTTTTCTCCTAATAGTGTCTTTAGAAAAGCAAAAATGTCTAATTTTGATGAAATCCAGTGTCTCAGCTTGTTATTTTGTAAATCATGATTTTGGTATTGTATCTAAAAAATATTTGTGTAACTTAAAGTCATAATGACTTATCTTATTCCTTTTCTACATGTTTAAAAATTTTATAAGTTACATGTCTATCTATGATTGAGGCCGAATTCATCTTTTTTTTTTTTTCTTTGGTACCAGGGATCAAGCTCCAGACCTTGCACTTGTGAGGCGGGTGGTGGGACCACTGAGCTAAATCCCTGGCCCAAGTTCACCTTTATATGTCATATGTCATGGGAGGTACAGCACTGCAAAATGGAGTTTTAAAAGCCTGATTTTTTTTTTCTTTTAGAGATAAGCAACTTTTCCAAACTTCCTTTAGCTGTGCACATAGCCAACATCCCTTCTCTCCTCAGCCTAAAAGCAGTGAGGGAACATGCAGATGGCACCAGTCAGAAGACGAAAGGAGTCTGTCTTCCTTTCCTCTAGAAAGAAGAGGATGAGCTGAATATGGTTTGAAGTGATAAAGTAGTCATGAAGGTCTGTATCATCTCTCTGAGCTCTCCCTCCCCTCTGTTCTGTACATAAGTGATGCTTGCCCACCTCTACACAGCTAGGTGGTGATTTGAAGCAGATGGCCCCTCCATCTTCCTGGAGCTAGCTTTGAATACATCCTTTATTTTCTAATGTACCAAGATATATGGGCTCCTTTGATTTGGTCAGCAGTGAGCAGATGAACCTAAGATTATGGACTTGAGTGTCTGGTAATAGTTTTGGCATGGCAGCCAGGAGGTAAGTCTTAGCTCCTGAGAGACGTGAATCCTGGTAGAAGCCTGGGAAAAGGGGCTGACTGCTCATAGCTAGCTAAAGCCCTGGTCAGGACTCCAGAGTCATTTCAGCAGCTGTCAGGGACACTTTTGCACCTGGTGTCTCCCTTCTTTCCTGTTCATGGCATCAGTCACCTACAGACACTTTTGTTGGAAAAGGAAAATGGTTGTTTTGGGCCCTGATGAGCTTCACCTGGTTTCCCACTGGAAAGTGCACTTGTCTCCACCATATGGACCTTCTCTTAGGTCATTCAGCAGTGCCATTTGGGAAAGGCCCTTCATCATTTGAGGCCATTTTGGACCTACTAAAGGTCATTTTGGACACTGTGTAGAGACTGAGAAGAGATTCAGAGGGAGAAAAAAATTTCCAGGTGTTTGTTTTGTTAGTTTGGAGTAATCATTTGTTTTTGTCCGCTTTGATATGATTTTGTTTGCTTTTTTTTTTCTTTCTCCTGTTACAGTCCCCTTTATTCTAGAATGAGCAGTAGGGTTTCCGTACCATCTAGAATCATGTAGGCCACTTGGGGTCTCAAGTTATTCTGAAGCTTCTTTGTGAGCTGATAGAGAGTTCAAGGTTCTTGAACCATTTGCCAATTAAAAAGGAAAGTTAGGATTAAGAGATTTTAAGAGGATAGAGACCCTAGTGGCATAGTTGAGGAGCTCTGTTATAAACTGTTCAGGAATAAAAGTGCTGGTGCTACTTTACAGCTCCCTAGAAAGTTTTGGTTACCTGTGACTTAGAAAAAAGGTGATTTTATTGTGATACAACATGGGCTGTATAACCAAAAGTGCACTCTGACTGTATAGATCTCCCCTCAAGAAGATTTGTTGGAGCAACTTTGGCTGGGATAATAACTGTAGCTGCTTTTCTTGTCCTTTTATGGATTAATGAGGATGTAAATTAAGAGCCTTCTGTAGACACTGAACATAGATCTACTTGACAGATCTCAGCAATTTATTGGGGCTCAAATTTTTCCACTTTTTGGTTAACCAGTCTTTGATTTATTTTATACCAGTTGTGTTTCAAAATATTTGTCAAACCTTCTGTTTGCGGAAATTGATGTTTGTCTTCTGCCACCTCCATCCCTTAACTAGAAAAGTGGAGAAATTTGACTACAGATGGCTTGACTTTGTGTTTTTCTCAGAGGGGAGTAGTGTTCCTAAACTGGTTTCTTATTTTCATTCTAGAGGATTTAGGCAACATAGCTGGGATAAGATGTGTAAACTTCTGACCAGCTATATCTAAATTTTAACACAATAAAAATGTCTTAAGACTTGGGGAAAGAGCTTTTAAATTGACTAAAATCTATAATATCATAACTTCAAGCAGAAAAAAAACACCCTTCAGGAAATCTAAACTCGGGTTAAATGTGATATCAATATTTCTAACCTGGCTACAACCAGGAATCCTACCTTCAGATAGACAAATTTAGGAATACATATTGCTTAAGACTGAAAAAAGGAAATTTGCAACACTTGTGTAACTTTTTAAATGCTGGTAAATGACAAATTTAAGTCTTTGTTTTATGTGTGTTGGTGTGCATATGTGTATCATATGTAATGACTATATATGTGCTTGTGTTTTATGTCATTGATATGGCACTGGATTAATTTAAAAATAAGATCACTCAGTAACTAGAAAAGGAGCAACTCAAATGCCTGTTTGTTCACATGACTGAAGAAAATGTTTTAAAAGAAGTAAAAAGGTATCCTCAAAATCGTTAACATGCATTTTGCCTGTGTTAGTCAATCAGAATTCTGGAAGAGTGTGTTTCACAAAGATGATAAAAATACCAAAGTGCAAAAAGAAAATTAAAAAATAATTTTGAGTTTGTTAAGATATTAATGACCCTTGGGAGTCAGAGTCAATTGAATATTGAGATACTATGATGCTCATTAATATAACAATGGTTGGGTATTCTTTTATTTAAAAGTTTAAATTGTTTAGCCTCTCAAAAATGTCATGTAGCAATAGTCAGCATAGAGGCTGTTTCTAGTATTAGCAGGGGGAGGGTACTAAGAGACAATATTTTGCTTTTGCCAAACACTGGTTAAAAGTAGTGGTTTATAGCTTTTAAGTTCCTGACTATGCCAAGAAAAAAACAAAAATCACAAGGCATACTTTTCGTGAGCAGCATATAAGGCCCAGATCTGCTTGCTCCCATCCTGATGGTGGTCTCTGTGTCATTACTGCATCAGTTTCAGGATTGGCTTGTTCCAAAATGCTCTCGGGACCATTTTGCTAAACAAGAATGGTTCACAGAGATTGACAGCTTCTATTTGATTATTCTACTCAGCAGAAATTGACCTGGATAACAGACATCCCCTATGGTTTATTACGGTAGAGAAGTGGGAGCAGTTTAAAAATTTATTAGACATTATCTAATAAAAGTCCATTTGAGATCCCAAACATCTCAAATGTTGGGATCCCTAACATAGTATTCTTTATGAAGGCATTAGCTGGTTTTGTTACATTTTTAATATGCGACCACTTCTTCACCTGAGGAAAACTAGAATGAAATGCAGTCTAAAAATATTTTGCACTGAATTCTAATTTCCTTTTTAGTTTAGTCTGGAAACTGGTCTGTCTTAATGTGTTTTTTAAATGCTGTATGTAGGGGGAAATCTGCACACCACTGGAATACATTTGTTACTCTCATCTGCAGGGACACTGGGTGATATTGGCAGTGATTGATCAACAGGCTTTGTTTGGTTTATTTATTAAAGTGTACAGTATTTAAAAATCAAACATAGCTTTAGTCAAAACACTAAGCTGAATTAGTCATGTCCATTAAGACATAACAACCTGAACTACTGAAAAGATCAATTTCCAGAAAGTTTATTCTGTATAAACTACATGTTAGTCATTAGTATAGTATCTTTTTTTTTCTTTTCCTTTTTTTAAAAAAAAATTTTGATTTTTTGATGTGCAATATGTTTTTGTATGCAGGTAGTAAATAAACTTTGATCTTGCATTGTTTTGTCTCATGCATCAACTTGTGTCTGAGTAAACATTGTCCAGCCATGCTGTGGCTTCTTTCTAATTTCCTGGGTCCACGTTTAAATGGATAATAACTTCCTCAATTCCAAAATGACAAGCCAGGGGGCACTGAGGTAGGACCTGTATTTCCCGCTGTAGTTTGTGAGTCTTTCTAGATCTTTTGAACTTTGCCATTTTCAATGCCCGTGCTTAGTGAATTTCCTTTTCTAGTCTTCCAAGTGGACTCAGTTATGGACATTCTTACTCTCAAGGATAGTTTGCCTTTGGTGACATGAAAATTTGATTAAAAAATAATTCATTGAGGTCAATGTAAACTTTCCAGTTTAAAAGCCCAAGAAAATATTTCAAAGATTCTTAAACAGTATTCTCTTTTAGCACACATAGATACAATTTCCAGGCATCAACTACAAGTTTTGAGAGGTTTTTTCTTCCTCAGCAAAGAAAAATTATTTTGGGATGTTAACTTGTATTTGTCAGATATTTTATATTTGGTGGGCAACAATGTAGAGGTAATTGCTAAGTTAAATTAGATGAATATGTAAGTAAAAAACTTGTATTATTTATAATTAAGTTAAAATAAAAAGACATTTGCTAAGTATAAATTCATGTATTCTTTGCTTCTTAAAATATATAAATGATAGTGTATTTGCATCTATTAAATGTATGTCATAGACTGTTGATACATGTAACTGTATAACATTGTTATAAAATCAAAGACATCTGATCCTTTAATAAGTTTCAGATAACTATTCTAGTGACACAATAAATATCTGAATATGGAGACTTTCATCAAGCTATAGATCAAGCTACAAATGAGCTTTAAATAATAAGTCTCGAAGTGATCAAGGGTTGTATCTGTTCATTGTTTTAAGATACTCAAAAGTTAATTTGTATAAGCACAACTCATTTAATATTACAGTTGGTCTTAAGAAAAACATCTTTTGCTGGAGAGGGTTAATAGCTATGACTTACCTGGACTCTAAGTGAGTTTTGAGAGATGCCAAAAGGCTTGCTTGCTTCTCTGTAATAAATTGCTATTATTTTACTGTCTTGTCTTGGCTTAAATTAAATATTTAACATGGATTTTTAAAAAATCACTTTGATTTAGGGGTCAGGGATTTAGCTCAGTTGTTCCGACTCCTGCCTTGCAAATGGAAGGTCCTGAGTTCCATCCCCAGTACCCCCCCCAAAAAAAAAATCACTTTGCTTTTTTTACAGAAGAGCCTTGCAATTTTTAAAAACAAGGATTTTGGGTTTTTCCTTTCCCAAGTATGTTGCATGTTCTTTTCTAGCTATACAGTGCTTAAATGTACATAAGACGCAGTTTGGGACACAAATACAAGTTAGAAAAGTGAGTTTTAAAACTACTGGTAATCCATGTATGGAGTGGCTTAAATTTATAATAATGTAAAAGTTATGTTTTTGCTGTAAATGGATCATGCATGTTAATAGTATAACTTGTGAGTAAAGCATTTCAAATTAGAGAATTAGTTTTTCTAAGAAAAATGCTTTAAAAAAGAATTAAAAATGCAATACATAGGGATAATGGTAGTATTTTTATTTAAATCAAAACTTAAGATATTGGTGTTAATATTTACAACAAAACTTTAAAAAGAGGCTTCACATTATTAAAACAATTTCTTATGTTCTCTACTTTCTTGTTAGGTTTAAAATGTTTAGAAAAATTAAGTCTGAGAAAGTTCATATTTACTGAATATCTGTTGAAAGTTTTGTTTTACAGTTCTGGTTACATTAACTACTATTATATGTGCTTTACCTTAGTTTTTTAAAAATGTAATTGTCCTATATAGTACAATGCCATCCCTCATGACTGTTATCTTAACATGCTATAAAAGTAACTAAACTGTTTTGCTAAATTGTTACCTTCTGTTTTGCTTATAGTCATATAACCAGCAAAATTCATGTTCCTCTTGGTGGATAAGAGACACTCTTGCTCAAAAATGTATGCTCTTGGTAAAATAAACATTCATACTTGTACACTGTATTCTAAATATTTACAGTTCTGTATGTGTACCTAAGAAATCTTAAATGTGTTATTAAACTGTAATTGTTGGTCTTACCATTAGTAAATTGTTTGCTTTCTCCAAAATGGTGATTTGTTTTGGTGATTTTGGTTTACAAGAAGAGAAGGTATTTGTTTGGTATATTTTTCTGGCATTATTAAGCTTATTTCACAGAAATATTTGGTTTTCTTTAGTTAACTAGGTCACTATGTTTCTTAGATCAAGTTTACTGTACAGACTGGATTTGCTTTGCTCTTATTGGCTAGTTTTTGGTCTGCTTGTAAACTTTGTAACTATGTGTCAAAGTTCTAAAGTCTTAGGGTGCTAACTACAAAATGGACAGGATTAGACCTGACAATGGACTCTAGATTAATTCACCCTAAGAACCAATATTTCCAAATCTCTAATATTGCTCAGATTTAGCAAGGAGCACTTATGACACTGGCTCTAATCCTCCATCATATCCCTTTCACTGTGGGATGTATTCTGAGTGACCATCACCAGCAAAGGCTACCTGGGCACTGGCACTGAGAGACAAGGCTAGAGATGATTCATTGGTGGTGCTTAACAAAAGAAGAAATCACTTTCTGAGGCCAGAGAGAAAGCTCTGAGCATCAAAGTCACCCATGTGTTGACCCTGACAAAATACATAGAGCTTCAGAACAGGTTATGGAAAGGGGTTCTTACGCATGACTACCGAAAGGCAAAAAGCTCTTCTAGCAGATGTAGTCGCTACATAGCTCCTGATGTTGGCTTTTTTTGTATTTGACTTCACAATTTTTCGTGATACTCTTTTAGGCTCAAGCATCTGGCTCCTCTTTGCTTGTACACCAGCTACCCTTGATAGAATCTGTGTGCCAATCCACCATGAGACAGCAAACCAGATCTCATGGCACCTCAAGGGCCTCAAGATTGAGGCCTGAAGTAAGCAAGAGGAGAATCGTAACTGACATGCCCTGCAAAATAAAACTCTAAACTTTAATTTTTTTTCTTTTCACTCTAACAACTTCTCCAAACATCCTCCTGCTGAGCACAAAACCAACATCTCTCCCCTTCTCAGCCCAAAAGAAGTGACAGAGTATGCAGATATCACCAACCACAGGAGGCTGGAACCCAGTTTCCTTTCTACTAGAAAGAGAAAGCTGAGCTGAAGAGAATTGGAAGATATAAAGCAAATGTGGAGATCTGCGTTTTCTCTCTGTAAGGAGATAGGGATTTGAGGTAAATAGGGGCTGCCATCTCCTTGGAGGTAGCTTCAGATAAATCCTTTTTACCAAAATATATGTCCTCCCTTCATTTGGTCAGCAGTGAGCAAATAAAACTAAGCTTATGGACTTGAATGGCCAGTAACGGTATGAATTGAAGTGAGTTATTACAATGTGGATATGAGCAAATATAACCTTATCTAGAGAGATGAAAAAATAGGTAACAAAGAGAAAATTAAATTTTTAGTTTTACTGTAATAAAATTTAAAAACGGAAAGAATAAAGGAAGAAAGAAAAAGAAATTTCTGATGCTTAGTATGGTAAAATTTTATACAGTACTTTTTCTTTATCTGAGTCTACTTAACATGTATGAATTTGGAATAGCTTTGGGATTTTTAATTGGGTATAATTTGTGAAGTTAAGGACAAATAATCCCAACAACGAAAAATTCAGCACCTTTGAATCGGTTTTAAGTATTGGCTTTTAGGAATCAGAGAAGGGGAACAAAGAGAGGTGAAAAAAATGTGGGTGTATAGGTTATACCAATTCCAGCACTCCAGGAGACTGAGTCAGGAGGATTGCAAATTTGAGCCCAACCTTAGATTCTGTTTCAAAATAATAAAAAAATAATAAAAGACCCTTGGTTCAATCCCCAGTACCCAAAAGAAGATAAAGAAGGATGAGGAGGAGTAGGAGGAGAAAGAGGAGGAGAAAAAAGTCTAAGGGGAAGGAGGAGTGGGCAGGATGAAGAAGAGAGAGAGGAGGGAAAGGGGAGGAGATCCAAAAAGTGCCACTTCAGAAAGTGCCTGGAGGCTGGGACAAGTCACCACTTTGTGACTGTACTTTGTACTTGTAGATTTCTTGGCTGAATGATCAGTGCCACAGTGATCCAGCTGTTGGGAAGCATGAGGTCCGAACAGAGAAAGGAGAATGTTGGGAACCCATACATACTTTCTTTTTAGACAAAACAGTATGTCCCCTTCCTACAATTTGGACCCGCTCCTTCCTATAGCTCCTGGACCACATCCAACCTGAAGACAAAGGTATGATTTGACAAAAGTTGAGCAACCAACAAAATAAGCAAATATGAGTTGCCTAACATGAACTACTGCAAGACATAGTAATAGGTGCGATGTTTACTCTCCCGCCCGAAAACCCCTAAAACGTTTGCTCAAATACTCCCTGATTTGAACTTTGTTATATCACTTCTATAAGACAGGAATGAAGTTCCTCTTCCCTTTGCTTCAAAAAGAAAGGAAGATTATTCATCTCTTAGGTTGCACATAAGAAAATACTGAAGAGTAGAGAAGACAAGACTCAAATACTTCCTCATAAATCCAGTCCATTCCACAGGTGAGCATATGCTTGTATGTGTGTGACCAAAACTAGAATCTTTTGGGACAAATCTTGCTTTTTTTGGAAATATGACTACAAAGCTCATTTCTTCCAATATTTGACAGTAACATTTGTTTTTTATAAACTTAAATTTATTGGTACATTTTAGGTATACAATATAATGACATTCATCATTGGAAATTTGCACCTTTACATAATCTCTCTTGGTTCTTATTTTTCCCCCTTCCCCTGCCCTCCCTTCAACCCCTCCAGCCCTCCCTATTTACAAAGACTTTGTTTCCATTTTTTCATTTTCTCATACTAATTCCATTCCCTTCTTTCCTTTCCCCTACCCCTCGCTGAAAGTAACATTTGTTAAACACTTAAATACCCTAGTATTTTCCTAGGCCTTTCAGTTATGTGATTGCCGTTCCATATAACTGCCTGAGAGTCAGGTAATAATGATATTGTCATTGTAATTCAATGATCCAGCTTCGACATTCTGTAACAGGAGACAAGATTATGATGAGCTCACACCCATGATTTATTATTTCATGTTTTTCAGAAAATAGTGCAAATTTTACATGTCATATGCTAAACCCACCACTTTAAAATGTGAAGGCCCATTTAACCATATACAGAAAGTGGAAACTTTCACCTGAAGGGCCTGTTGATCCCCATCACCAGGTGTCTGGCTTCCTTGGTAGTCTTAGATGACACTCCCAGGATGCGTGGCTGGGCCTTTTTGTAGCCATGCCATTCTGGTACCTGGAGAAATGAGGAAGATTACATTGATGGCCAAAATCCTTAGCTGGGCTGTGATCTAGAACTAGCAATCAGGGCTTGGATCTTTGCTGACAAATCTAAATTTAAGGACAGACAATTCTCAGTGAGTTTTGTCTTCGTTGTTTACTTGACATCATGGTTTCGCAATGGCGTATTTGTCTTTTTGAGACATTGCATTGAAAGAGTTTGCTGAACTGCTTTTTATTTCTTTCTGTTCATTCCAATAATGGCTTTATTAGGAAAGCTGTTCTGAGCAATGCTGGCCTGTGGTACAAAACTGGGGAAGGCCGTTCTGACTCAGCAGCACCCATGACCATCAAGAATATAACCTCCCTTTTCCACCTCCCAAACACAGGTAAATACAGACAGTAACCTTCCCATCTCCCTTGCACTGCTTGCCTGGACGTGAGCACGATCTGGACATGTTGGATATCTGAACACATGTCTAACAGAGGATTAGAGGGAGTAAAGGTGCGTTGGGAATTAGGCAACGCGATATTTACATAACAACCGTTTATGACTTTGGGGGATAGAAAACAATAGAGAGAATTCTCAGCACAGGGCTGAGGTTTCCACTGCAGGATTCCCAGGACCATTAATGAAAAGCGTGTGGCTGAATCTTGTCACATCTGCTGAGAACTTAGCCTCAAGTGTTCTTATTATGCAAACTTTGAGAGCTCACAAATGGTGGCTCAAATTAGCATACTCTTTTCTGGGTGCCAATCCTTGTTCCTAATCTTTTTGTCCAATCCCTTGAAGCATGCAGTTTTCCTTTTATTTTGCTTGATTTCCCTTGGGTTATTTCTAGGCCACAAGTGGGAAGGTTAAGAGGCAGAGGGAGAAAATAAGTGAATGATGACTATCAGCTTTGTTGGATCCACTGCCACTGGTGTAGACGTTGTCTTTCACAGGAAGACACTCTGAAACTGGACTGTGCATAGTGTGGCAGTTAAATTGTTGTTATTTTCAGCATATGAACTAGATTTGTCATGAGAACATAGACAGTGTCAAAGAGTGCACCATAAGGAGACATTCAAGGGAGCCCCAGGGTGTGGCCTTCTGTGGGGCTCGGTCCACCTGGGAGCCTCCCCTCCCAGTGTGGGGATTGGACCCCAAATTGTCCTGAAAAGCCCAGAAGGCGCTGCTCAGGAAATGGCTTATTTTGGTTCCATGTGCGTTGAAAACAAAGAGCACTATTTAGCTCTTTCTCCTTCCCTTGAAGTCTGTATCTCCCATCTTCTGGATGCCTCAAGTTGCACTTCTCACGTGGACACACCCCAGAGGTGAACAATGGGAAGGGCCCTGCTCAATAACACACCAAGCTGCAGAGAATTTAATCCTATCACTGACACTGGGACCTGGCTCCAAAACAAGGAGAAAATTCCCTCTCAGGATCTGAGATGCTTTTCTTTTCCCCAGTAAGTTCACCTCAGCCTCAGAAGTTATAGCCAAGGGTTTTCTTTGGTTTGGTTTGGTTTTTAGCATATATTAGGGCAATAATCAGAAGACTCATTGTTCAAATGCAAAAATGCTCTGAGATAGAGACCTTAATTTTTTTGTTTGTTTTAAAACCTATCGTTCTAGATGTGATTCATGAAATTTGATGAAGAAACAAAAAGGTTCCGTTGCTCTTTCCTTCTTTATAAAATTTTCTCCAATTCATGATCTATCTCACAAAGTCAAAAAGAGCAATACACATAGGAGAGATGTGAGCTTCCAAAAGGAATAAACTATAGGCCAGAACCCAAAAGAAAATCTTTTAAACTGCCTAAGGGACACAATTGCAGTTGTGATTCTCCTGGTGAATTCAGTCTCCAGAGAAAAGTGTCAGATTCTGGGAACATATTCCAACTTTCTAGGGAAAGGTTTTCTAAATTCCCAAATGCTAGATCACAACACTAAAAAATAAGAAATAGGGCTGAAGTGTAGCTCAGCGGCTGAGCACTTGCCTAGCATGTGCAAGGCCCTCAGTTTCCCAGCACCAAAAGAAAGGGGAAAAAAAGAATAATTCTATACCTAAATATTGACATATGCTTATATCAGTGTATCAGTATTTTTAAAACAAATTTTAGTGTACAAGTTACAATGCTTTCTGTGTCTTTGCCTGAAGAAAAGGAAATGATTTCATTCATTCACCTGAGGTTCTTGCTGACTGTGTACCTGGACGCTATCTATATTCTTATTGTGCAATGGACCTGAGAATAAGTATACGAAAAAAAGTGGTTTCCTTTGCTGGGTTTTGGAAAAGCAAAGGAATTAGAATGTGGAACCTACTAACTGTGATAAATAGAAGAGCTAATTCTTTTCCACTTGAAGTGAACTGATTAGCATTTACTTACTGCAATAACTGACAGAATCATTAGCAAATATACTAAAGTGATTATTTGGACAGGAAGCTATTTATTAGATCTAGGTTGAGAGTAAGGGTTCTAAAACTCCGATGTGTTTGGTGCTGAACCCAGTAGGAGGCCACAGCCCACGACCCAGTGTGTGCCTGCTGTAACTTGGTGCTTTCTGCAAATCAAAAGCTCAGCTATGGTTCTCTTTTTGTTTTCTTGTCAGTGAACTGATGAGAACAACTTGTAGCATATGGAAGCATTTCCCCCATGTGAGTTATTCTGAGGGGGAAAAATGTGATTTGCAAATTCTGTCAAATGAAATAGGCATTTCCAAATGTTACTATGATTTTCAAACATATCTTTGTGTGTTAGAAGTGTCCTGCAGATGTTACCCCCCCCACAAAAAAATCTTCAATGGCTGTAAATGAGAAGGATGAAAAAGTGGGGCAAGAAGCTAGTCCTCCCATCATTGTTCCAGACAGAAAGAAGGCTTCTGTATCATCAGCCTCATCCCAAAGACTAGCTCAATTGTCTTCAAATAACCACACATTGCAAGCAGCTGTCTACTTAAAGGAAACCACTGCAATAACTACATTTGTAGACAAGATGACACCTGAAGATCAGGACAAAACAAACAACTTTATGGCACTGATTTGCTTGCTTAGACTTCTCTTTGTCTTTGCCAGTAATGAGTGAGGGAAATGGTGGTCCCCACTGGGAGTTCTCAGTGGGTCTCTGAGCATTTGAACATGAATGAGTGGTGATGTGGGTAAAATGAAGAATAAAGACAACACCCCTGTAAATGCCAGATGTATGGTTAGACACACAATGTCACAGAGGACCAGAATAACACAATTTTATAAGAATGGATTTTAACTCATTTTTTAAAATGGTAGAACACAATGGGACAGGGAAAATCCATTACGGCATACATCAATCCACTACCAAAAATGTAGAGCAGAAAAAAAATCTGTGTTGCTTGATGGTAGAACAGAATCAGTAACTTCGACGTGACAGTGGCCATGAAGCCACATTTCACTGTAAGGCGACAGAGTCTTCCCCAGCATATTAAAGGGGGTTGTTGCTCAACAGATCCATGGAAGAGGAAAAAAGTTATCAAAAATAGATGAAATCTATACTTTTCATAAAAAGTGTCTCCTTTTGCAGTGAGAATAATATAGTACAAAAGAAAAACTAAAAATACTGCATCTATCATCTGAACACCAAAGGCCCCTCTGTAAGAGACATTCTTCACTAATCGCCTCAGTGCATAAACTGATCATTTTGTCTGTGTGTTTGGTCGTTTTAGATTTGAAGGATATTTTAATTCATAGGTGAAGAAAAAATTGAAAAGATCATATTAATAACTGGAAAGAAATTATCTGTGAGTTATTACACACTGCTAAACAGATTCAAAAGCAGGAATGTAAAGAAAGTATCATTTGCTTTTTTAAAAATACCTTTTTAGTTGATGCTCGGATATGGAGTACACTTATAGACTGCACAGGAAAGCCAACATTTATCTTACAAAATTGCAACATTCTCCAAGACTGGAATATGACATGGTCTGGAATTTCCCTAAGCTTATGACTGTAGCCACTAAAAATGTAGCAGGTGTTATCCTAGAGGATTATGTTATCTCAGTTCTTGAAACAATTCTGAGATATGCATGCATATTTTTCTTATTTGACAGTTGAGGAAACCTTAAGCTTAGATAAATAAAAATCATAGTGCTCAGAGGTACAGAATTCTCACCCCAGCTGCCAGAACCCAGGTCTCCTGTGGCATTCCGTGGTGTTAAAGTCAGTGTCCCTGTGACACCAGGAATGCCCACTACAAGTACCCATGCTTCTCCTCAATGTGGGGATCCTTCCATTTATTAAAATAAGTAAGACTACTCAATCTCTTCCTGCAAAAGTTCATGTCAAATGCCAAATTTAAACATAGGCTAATATGTGAAGGAGAATTGATATCTGAAAGAAACTTAATGTTTCAGAAGTTTGAAAAGTTTATACAAAGGAAGCATCAGAAGAAACAAAGTGATTTATTGGTCAACAAATAGGATTCATTAGGCAAAGTTTCACATATCCTTACATTTTATCTAAGCGGATCCTCCATTTCCCTTCCTTTTTGACTTTTGGGTTTTTTTTGAAACCCTGTATTCTCTATCTGCTTAACTTGGGGAGCATGTAATAACCAGAAAACAAAGTAACTTTCCTTGTGTTATTAGTAATGTGGATGGCTTGCTCACTTCAATATATGTCTGTTTCTCATAACTTAGTTTAGGACAAATGAGTTCAGCAGTGTGCATGCTCAACTGTAAAACAATTAATAACATATAAAAGCCAATTTAATAAATACATTTTATAATAGTGCCTAAGTACAAAACTGCTTGCAAATTTTACATGCAACAAAAGACCATTTATGAACAAACTAGAACATGTCAAATGCACATTATTTTACTATAATAAAGAATTGAGTTGAAATTTAAAAGATGAATAATTTATTCAAAATCTTTGGCTTTTTCATATTTTCTTTAAATTAAAGAGTTAAATAAAGGAAAGATAGTGGAAAACAGGGCAACAGATTTTTTGGAGAGGGGGTAGGGGATCAAGTGAAAGGAGAAGAGGGTAGCTGGGAAAGGGATCCAAAATGATTACATGACTTATAAGGTACACCAGCTCCTCGAAACAAATGTAAATGTTATGAATTGCTAACATTTATAAAGTAATGATTTCTAGAAATTTGTGGATATTTAATTAAGGTCTAATGGCCTCATGGGCATGTCATGTTAAGTAGTATCTTCTAAAATGTTTCTCGACTTTATTCTCCTCCAATGTAGACATTACATTGATGGTAAATAATTTTCTTTAATTTCTTTGGGTTCCATACCATGACATTCCTTAGGTTTTTATAGAACTGTTTTAGCTACTTTAAGTCTGTATAACTTTATCTCTTTCAAAGGCTCTGTCCTTGTGCCTGAAACAACCCCAATACTCCTTTCCAGAATCATTTCAAGATACTTCCTAATACTGACTTTCAATGTAAGTTAAATCAATATCCTCACAGTTACCTAATTATACATAGATGCATGAAGTACACTGGATTTATGCATTCTTTTTTGGAGTGTTTTTCGGTGTAGTGGATCCTTACCTAAGTATAGCTCTATCCTGCTACAAATCCAACGCATTCTTTCACTCGCAAGCAATGTAGGAATCTCTTATAGGATAGATTTGTGGGCTTTATTCTCTGAACATTCAACAGATATGCATTGAGCATATTGATCATGTGTGGCATGCAGTGCTCTGGGAAAAAGGGATGTTACAGTGGAAAGAAGCAAATACAAATCCCTTTCCTCAGGAGTTTGCATTCTAGTGATAAAAGCTGCAGAACATAAAGGTAAATAATTGAAGTGTGTAGCACAGCAGATAGTAGCAAGAGAAGGGAAGGATGAAGGTGCTGAGGATAGGCAGGTGCAATTGTCAAATTTATGAGGAAAAAAATTAATTAATCCCAAGGAAGACTACATTTCAGTAGGAGAACAAAGAAAATGCAAAGGCTATGATACACCCTACATTGTATCTTCCTACATTGAGCAGGAAATGGTAAAGGGACCTATATATAAGGAAGTATCAGAAATGAAATGAAAACATGAAGGAAGATGGACCAGACCATATAGAAGTCTCATGAATCATTTCAATGACATCAGCTTTCACCTGATTCGTATGTGGTAGAATTTCAGTATAAGTATTTTAATTAAGCAAAGATACAAGGTATGATGAAAATATAATGAATATTTAAAATTTAAAATATGTATTATAGTAAAAGCCACATTGCCATTAATCCTTTTTAAAATCTTCCCCCTTACCATCCATTGGAAAGGCAGGATTGTGAAAAGATTACAGTGTGTCCTTACCTAATTTATTCACCAAATCTGGCACCTTACAGCTTCTAGCTATTTCCCAAAGTCAAAATGGTCATGAAAGGTAAACATTTTAAATCAGTTCGGGACACCTAGTCAGCCGAGACAGTGTAACTAAAGACACTCATCAAAGGGGACTTCCAGAACTGCTTCAGGAAGTGGCAAGAATGATAGGATAATTGTGTTCAAAGTGAGGGGTAGGGTAGTGAGAGGAGTTAATAGCAATATGTCTTTTACTTTGACTTGAGGATTGTAGAAGATCCATCATTCAGCTATGAAGCATCCCTCCACGACACTAATTTAAGGAAACTCTCTGAGGCAGCTCACAAACAGCTCTCTGTCCCCAGTCTACATCCATTAGATCATTTTTTCATTATCCATTTGGAGATTACAGCTATTAAAGGAAGATGGCAGAAAAAAAGAAGGGTTTGGGCAATAGCACATTGTCTCATGGAGTGAGATCATTGGGATACAAGTGGAAAATAGAAGAGTAAGAGAGAAACACATTCAGGAGACTGTAGTTATTATCTATTTGTCTTTTACTACAAAAACTCATAAACTGCACTATGATATTAAAGAATAAATTCCCTTAATCAGAGTGGCAAAGTCATGCTATGTGAGCATAGGACTGTTATTTTAACAAAGTGATTTGGCCCATCCCTTTAAAATGTTAAATTGGAATAGTGCTGGGGAGAAAACATAATGCTGCTTAATTAGAATGAACATAAGTTTTACCTTGGACCTTCACAATCTTGACTGAGAGGTTGGGGCAAATGTCTATAGAGTTGGAAGGGGAGGTGGAGACAATTTTTTAAATTAAGATTAAAATAAACATATTTAATAACATGAACATAAAATTTTAACTTCTTGAGTACAATTGTCCACTATTTAGAAAACATTGATAATAAACTAAAAACAATGCACATAAAAATAAATGGAGGCCTGTGGTTTCCAATCTGGCACACAGGTAAAGAGCTTAGAAATTACCATTCTGATGTCTAAACAACAAGTAAAAAGCAGAACAAATTGAAAAAGCAGCAAGTCATCTGAGATCGTCAGAGAAGTGAGGTCATAGGGAAAAATGATACCCCCTAAATTGGAGAAATAGGCAGGCAGATACCGAGTATCACAGCTTAGAACATAGCAAAAAACCCACAAGGAGAAACCACTGTGGGAACCAGTGCTGGGATAAAAAAACCAGAATCGTAATTGACAAACTGCTGGAGGCTTGATTAGTGTGTCAATGTGGACAAGCTTGAGAGAAAAAATGCTCAGTCATGTCGGGCCTCCAAGCTTTTGGCATTATGCCTCCAGGAGCATAGCCAGGTATTCGCAGTGAACATCAGGCAGAAAACAAACAAACAAACAAATCTTCCTAACTTATGGAGTTTTATCAGAACTTAATCTCTTTGAGGGAAGAGAAATACCTAACTTCAATTTCTTTAAGCCTTCCACATGGCAGAAGAAGAAATGCAATATTCCAGTTCACTCCAGTCATCTTGTCCCGCCTAAGAGATGGGAGGGGACTAGTGAGGGTCACAGTCTTTGCACAGACGCTCACCAACACAGAGACCTAGTCATGGCACATATGGTTTGGAACCAGAATGTTCCCCCAAAATCTCATGTTATGAGATGAGCCTGACCAGAAGGGTGGATCACTGGGGATGTAGTCTGGAAGGGTGTGTTCCCTTCTGTGGGTCCTTCCTTCTCTCTCTGCTTCTGGCTGCCATGATGTGAGTAGCTTTCCTCTGCCAGGCCCTTCCACCCTGCGTTTTAAGCCTTGGACTCAGCACAGCCAACCATAGACTGATCCTACTGAAACTGTGAGCCAAAATAAACTTCTACTTTAAGTTGGAAGTGTTGGGTATTTTGTCCTAGTGATGGGAAAGTGGCTAATACATGGCACTATAGAATGCCTTCCTTCCCCTGACAGCTGACCATTGCATTGGGTAAAGCCTATTCATCTCAATTTCTCTTACACAGATTATCAAGTGTATCTTTCAATGAAAATTATAAAATATACTAAAAGGTGGAAAACACAATTTGAAGAGAATGAACAAAACATCAGAGCCAGGGTTAGATATGATAGGAATGTTGTAATTATCAGACCAGAAATTTAAAACAACTATAATTAATTTGCTAGGGGATTAAATGAAAAAAAGTAGGCAATATGTAAGAACAGGTATAATGAAGCCAGGTTTGGTGGTGCACGTCTGTAATCCCAGCCCTGGGAGGCCAAGATGAGAGGATCACATGCTCAAGCCCAGACCAAGTAATTTAGTGGTTTAGTGAGAAGCTGTCTTAAAGAGAGAGAGAGAGAGAGAGAGAGAGAGAGAGAGAGAGAGAGAGAGAGACATAAGGGGAGATGGATGAAGCTCAGGCAAAGAATCTGGGTTTAGTTACCAGAATTGGAAAAAAAAGAACATTGATGATGTAAGTGCAGACATGAAAATTTTAAGAAAGAATAAAAAGGAAATATTTAGGGATTAAAGCCAAGGTAACCAAACTGGGGAGAATACCTTTGATTAATTATGCTTATACTGGATACAGCCAAGGAAAAATAATCTAAGTTTGAAGATATGAAAATAGAAACTTTCAACAGTGGAAGAAGAATGGGGGAAAAGAATAAAAATGAAACTAGAATATTGAAAACCTGATGAAAGACGATAAAAGATATAACATATATGTAGTAGGAATGCCAAAAGAAGAAAAGCGAATAAAAAAATATTTCAAGCAACAACGACAGAGAATTTTTGCATATTAATGTCAAACACCAAAACACAGACCTATGATCATCTATATAAAAAATGTGAAGTAACTAGAAAAATAAACATAATTTCCTGGAATTAATAAATGCTTATAGCAGAAAAAAAAGATTAAAATTTGAAAAGCCAATTACTTTACTATATACCAAAAAGAAATAAAAAGAATTTGAAATTAGATACACATTACCATTTACTATAGCACCTCCATAAATGAAATATTTAGGTACAAAGCTAACAAAATAAATACACACAAAATATATGTGAAGAAAACCACAAAACGGATGAAATACAATGGACTAAATGAATGGAAAGATATTCCACATATGTGGATAGGAAGACTCAATAAACTGGTTTATAGATTCAATACTATGTCTGTCAAAATCCCAGCAAGTTATTATGTGGATAACAACAAATTGATTGTAAAGTTTATATAAATAGACAAAAACCCAGAATAAACATCACCATATTGAAGAGGAGTAAGACACTTGGCTTGAAAAGTAACACTACTGACTTCAAAACATTATAAAGCTATAAAAATAGTGTGGACGGAGAGTTTGGCAGTAGACCTACCTAAAAATAATGACAGATCTTTGACAAACCAGAAAAACCTGCACAGTGAAGCAAAAGTGATGGAAAATTAAACATCCATAAATAAAGAACTAGACACAGACTTTATATTTTTCACAAACATACACAAAAACTCAAAGTGGATCATAGATCTGAATGTAAATGCAAAGCTACAAAACTTTAGCTGACAATATGGAAGAAAACCTACATGATCTTGAGTTATTACAGTGTTTTTATTATCATAACAGCAAAGGCATAATGTGTGAAAGAAATAATTGATACATTGGACTTCATTAAAATGAAAAAGTTCTGCTGTGCTAAAGACATTTAAGAGAATTAAGATTAGCTACAGAATTGGAATAAATTACAGTGGTACCTCTGTTTATGAACTTAATAATTTGCTTTAGGATTTGGTGAAAACGGCAGCATTTGAGTTTGTGTGCGAAGATGGCCATGGTCCTGTTGGTCACACAACGCAGCATAATTATGCTGAATGTTTCTGTTTGTTAACTGAATAGTTTGCAAACAGAAGTGCTCATGAACTGAAGTATTACCGTATTTCCAAAAGATATATTTGATTAAGGACTGCTGTTCAAGATATATAAAGAACTTAAAACACAAATAAGAAGAAAAACACTGATTAAAAATGAATGCAAAATCTGAACAGACACCTTACTAAAGAAGATATGGCAAGTAAATATATGAAAAGATTCTGAGCATCATTTGTCATTAGGGGATTGCAAAGTAAAACAACAAAGAGATACTACTATATATCTATTATGATGGCAAAGATTCAAAACAATGACAATGACTACAGGATTTTTAGGATAATGAAATTGTTCTTATGATACTGTAAAGGTAGAATCAGTTATATATTTTTTCAGCTAATAGAATATAGAACACCAAGAATGAACTCTGCGTGTAAAATCTATATAGACTGTAGTGGGGATCATTGACAATGGGGAAGGTTTTATATACAGAATAGTGAACATGTTAAACTCTATTCTCTTGGATCTATTTTTCTATGAACTTAAAATTGCTCTAAGGAATAAAATAGTTTATTAAAACATGGGAATGTGCCAAAGTTCTATTCAGAGACAAATCAATGTGCTTAATAGTATCATTAATACAAGTGTAAAAATAATATAAAGTGACTATTAACTTTCAGATGCTTAAAATATATAGCACAATAACCCTAAAGCATATTGAACATTAAAAAATGAATAAAAATCAGCATTCAGTAGCAGAGAATTTTTAAGTTACTGATAAATCAATCTTCAAAGAAGAAAACAAAATGTCACATTTGGATAAGTTTAAATAAGAGGTAGAAAGTGAACAGTGTTGCTGAAACATCTGTAATGACTAAAAAGGAATAGTATATAGATATGAATAATTAAAATTTTGTGGTTTATTACAATATATTTTAAAACTTTATTAAAAAGATCATTTCCTGGAAAAATGTCATTCAGCAAACAAACCATGAAGCGACAGAACATCTGATGGACCAATAACAATGAGAAGTAGAAAAAACAAAAATTTCGCCAAAAAATTATTTTCGATAAGAACGCTAGGTCCAGGCAGTTTCCAGGCAGAATCTCTCAGATTTTCATGTAAGAGGTGATTCCCACGCTTTTTAACTGTTCCATGAAAGATGTATGGGGAAATTTTCCAATTCTTGGTGATCATAATTTATACTGAAAACTGAGAATGCACACTTCCAAGAAAAATAACTAATGATGTGAATATGTATATAGATATACAGTAATTATGAAAATGCCCAGAAATAAAATTTAATATTGAATTAAATAAATAGCTCTATATAACTAAGTGGAATTTATGCCAGAAAAAAAGAATATGTGAGCAATCAAAGGGAAAATAAAATCTCATAATGCTGAAGTTTAGAAAAGGGCATCAAAATCATATACACATATATAATGCAAAATAGATTAAATATCATGTCAATAATACTTGAAAGTGACATTAAACAATAGACTTACAATGGAGATGGGTACTATTATTAACAAATAAGTGAATAAATGTGTCACCATCCACATTTAACAAATTGGAGAATTCTGCTTTTTCTAGAAAACAGGTATCCTCATGGTACCCCAGGCCCATCTCACCCTCTGAGGCACCTTACCAAGCCACCCACCAAGGAAGAAGGCTTCTGGCTCCAGAGTGAATGTCGATTTCGATGTCCTTTCTAAAATTCAAAATTATGAGATTTTAGGAGCCCAAGAGAATGGCACAGCTGGAGACACCACCTGAAAAGCCAAAGAAGAGCTGAATTAAAATGGCAAGATTTGGAATGGGTAGACCTGGAAATTAGCCTTTTAGATCTCCTTCCACTCATCCTGATGACTCCAGAGCTTTACCTGCATTATGCTTCAAGGTCCAAGTGAGGATTTTGTTTGAAAAGTGAGATCTCAATGCTAACTGCAAAATGAAACAACTTTGAAACTCATTCTTTAACCACTTGAGTCAGTGCAAATATTGAAAATTAAAATAATAAAATAAAAGCCTTTTGAAAAGAGGGAAAGGAAAAACTATGAGAAAAGAAAAAAGTGGAAGTGATGTCTCTGTAAATAGGGAAGGGTGGAGGGGGTGAAGGGCGCACAGGTAATGGGGAAAAAATAAGAACCAAGATACATCATGTACAGGTACAAACACCCAATGATAAATGTAAACAAATTGTTTACCTAAAATGTACCAATAAAAGAACTAAAAAAAAAAGCCTTGCTTTAGGAAGTTTGAAAAAGTAGAAGCCTTTTGGGCAATATTAGCAGGCATGTATCTGGAAATAGAGTTAAATTGACAGAATTAGTTTATTTCATCTGTCCGTGACTTGTTTGTGTGTATTTTAGTCTTATTCTCACATGCATAGACACACACAATGTCACACAGTTGGTAGAACAGTATGCTCTTTACACACACATTCACAATAATATTAATTTTTGATTTGTGGCAGATAGGGGTCAGACGTGGAAGCTATGATGGACTGCAAATAGACAAAAGGAAAATTTTTAGGGTGATGGAATTTCTAAACCTGGGTTGTTGGAATGGTTGCATAGCTGAACTAGATTTGTAACTATAGATCTGAAATGGACGAATTTTATCAAGTGTAAACCTCAATGCATTTGATTATGCATTGAATATGATTTTTCCTCCAGAAATGGTGCAAGAGTTGAATGCCCAAAGGCATATGTTAATGATTCTAAGAGGGGGAAATTTAAACTGAGCATGGTATGTAGGGGTGGGGCCTCTAAGAAGTGATTAGATTAGATTAGATTAGATTACATCAGATCATTAGGGTGCAGGCCCCAGGATTCAATCCAAGTGGCTCTGTAAGGAGAGAGAGAGAGAGACCTCAGAGATACACAAACAATCCTGCCATGATCTAAAATAGCCAAGGGAGACCCTTGCCAGGGCCAGTACCATGCACTTGTAGCCTACAAACACTGATCCAAAAGAAAACCTCTTTTCTATATAAAGTGGCCCATCTCCAGTATTTCATTATAGTGACAAAATGCTGCCTAACAATAGCTTTAAGAAAAAAAAGAAAGAAATGATATAGAGTACTTACATCCAGGGTATAACAGGAAATTTTTGCTAAGTGAAGATGAAAAATTAGTCAGCACTCTTCACCTTCAGCCATCCAAGATTTTACAACACCTGAACAGAAACTTGTTCCCAAATCACTTGAGTCAATGCAAGCATTAAAACATAAAATAAAAATCTTGGTTAGGGTAATAGATCTCAGAGGCACATTTAACAGCCAATCTTAAAATCCTAACAATCTTTTCATGTAATCTCACACTGGAAGAAGACTCAGAAATTAGATAAAAACAAATTCTGTTATCAGGTTACTACTCACCCTTCCTTTGTATCAGGCATTTCTGGTGTGGAGAAATCTTTCTAATCCCAAATTCTATCACACCTACCTGTTTCCCCAGGGCTTTTACTCTTGAAAATTGTTTTCTACTCAGGTACACAATTCAATGGCTTGTTTTTGCTTAAACTGATGAGGTAAACCATTTCACTCTGCTTTTTTTTTTTTCTTTTTACTTTTTTAGCATTCTTTTTTTTTTATCTTACCACTCTGTAAATGTATGCTCTGACTAAGCTAATTTATAATTTGCTTTACAAACCTTGTAGACTTGATGAAGACCTTATAAAACCATGAAATCCTAAGGGCATAAGTGATGTTTTTGATCCATTTGTCTGGTCTCTCATGAAATGCAGGCATCCTGAGGATTCCTAGCTTTTCTGGTGAATATTTCTGGTTACACGGAGCTCACCACTTCTTAGTGAATCCATGGGCCTGCCCTTGTAAAGATCAAGAATGCAGGCAGATCAAAGGGAATAAAATATTGGAGTCTCACTATTGTATGAAAGAACGGATTCTGCCACTTGCCAAATACAGCATTTTGAAGCTAGAAGTTGGGATTCTAAAAGCTCTAAAATATTTGGTAGTCAGCAAACCCGCAAGTGGCAAAATGTTATATAGAGAGTAAATTCTACTTTGCTGATTATTTAAGAACATTTATACACTTTCAAATAAGAATATTCTGAAGCTTAATACATATATAAATTAAAGGTAATTGATTCATTATTCCATCCAGAAACTATTTGTTCTTCTCCTTTGTCTCCCAGTCTCAAATGGTTAAAATCAAGTTATCTTTTTTTAAAAGTATAAAGAGGTAGTTAGGCAGTAAGGTAAAGAAAAACATGAGCAGGGATGCACTAAATTCCATTTTTTTCTACATCTCACCCTAATAATAGGACTGAAATTGTTGAGCCCCATTTGCCCATTTGAAAGAGAGTAGCAATAACTTCCTGTAATGTTGTGGTGAAAACCAGTGATGATCTATGGAGAAAGTGCCTCACCATGCTCAGTTCTATTAGTGGTAATTGATGACCATTCTGCAGCCTACCCATCTCCTAAGCTCCATTTTGAGAGACTCTGGTTTTCACAGCACCCTGCAGTCCAGAAGTCCATGACTTGGCTGGGCAGTATGATTTCCTACATCTTCCCAAACTGAACCCTATGTTCCTTTCAGTCAAGACTCATCTTTCTAAGAAGATTCTCTCCCCTCTTGCTCATGCAGCACAGCACATTAATACATCCTATCCATGACCTTGTGATGTTTTCTACTGATTGTGAAGTGGTTCATTCTGGGCCCATTTCAGGTGGTTTCTGTGAGCACCTATGTGTATACTTCTAGATAAAAAGGGACCCAGGTGCTCAGAGGAACACATAGATCCAGAGTCAGAGGAAGGTGTGTGAGCTAGCCTTCATTTATGCATCCATTCATTCATTCAATACATGTTTGTTGCATTTCTAATATTTGTCGGCAATTGCCTAGGGACTGGAGTTGCAGCAGTGAATAAAACAGGCAAGAACCCTGACATTCTGAAGTTACACTCTTTATCGACAATTCTGATGTGGGAAAAGAGTACACTAAAAAAGGAGAGTGTGAAGATTTATAAGTAAAATCTATAAGTGCAATCATCATGGTCATGGAGAGAAAACAAAGCTGGGAAAGGGCATGGGGAATAGGGAGGTTGGGCATTATAACTGTGAATGTGGAGTCAGGGGATATGGTTTGAGGAGGTGGTAGCTGGATGAGGAGCTGATGGAGGTGAGGGAAGAAGTCACAGAGTGCCTGGGGAAGAGTACTTCTTGGGGCCAAGGCTGGCACATTCTAGAGGGGTGACTGGAGAAGAATCAGTAAGGAGGAGATGAGGGGGAAGGCATGAGCTCAGGAAGCTAAAGGGCAGATGGTGTGAGCCTTGGACCCATTGCCAGGATTTGGGGTTTTACTCTCATGACACAAGAGGTCCTTGAAGAGTTTTGAGCAAAAGTCTGTAGGATGATGCACATTTGACAAGATCTTATTTGCTATTGTGTACACAACAGACCATAAGAGCTGTGTTTTATACATGACCCCCAATGAGTCACTCCAATGAATGAGCATTTATACTCTTTCAGAGTTTGTTTGCACACTAAATTTGGCCTGGCTCTGGAGCTGGCTTTTACCTAAGAATGTGGTGGGAGTAGTTTTGAAATTAGCAGAGCCTGATAGCTTCAGTTTTGGCAACATTAAGAGCTCTAATACTCTTATGTTGAAAGTTGGGCTACTCTGTTGTGGAGGCCAGGTAGAGGGGAAGAGTTTCTGAGGAGAAAAATGATTTTTTAAAAAAGGGAGAATAGAAGGAAAAAAATGGAAATAAAACTTTTGTAAATGGGGAGGAGGAAAGGTTGAAGGAAGGGAAGATGAACGAAGATAAGAGAAGAATTAAGATATATTATGTGTAGGTACAAATTTCCCGTGATGAATGTGATCATTATGTATGGCAAACATTTACTAATAAAAAAAATAAAGAAATGCTAAAAAAAAAGAGAAACCGCACCATAAAAAACTGCTGTATATGAGGAAAAATAAAGACCTACATATCTGAGCCAAGTCCAGCTGCACCCAGATGAGCAGAGCCTGCTAAGGAGCTGAATGTGTGGAAGCCATCTTGGATTCTTCTTCTTGATCTTCCCTCCACCACACAAGATTCCTCAAGGAAAATCCATCCAGCTAAGCCCTTTTTTAAGCCAACAGAATCATGAGAATCAATCAAATTTGTGTTGTAACCCTAACTTCATGAGAGGGTCAACAAATCACTAGATGGGATGGAGAGTGGATAAGGGCAGAAGATAGAGGCAGCTGAAGGAATCTAGGCTAGGGATGAAGGTAGCATGACCATGGCTGAAACAGGAGAGGGAATAAAGTGATCGAATTTCATGTATCTTGAAGGTAGAGAATTGTCTGAGGGATTGGATATAAACTGTGGGAGAGGAAGAGATTAAGATCAGTGGAAGACATCTTTGACTTTGGGCCCAGAGGAGAAGTCCATCCAGTGGGGACTTAGGGTTCACAAAGAGTCCTGACAAACTTCAGGCAGAGGGCTGGGCAGGGAGGGGAGGCCTCTTACAACAAGAGGCAGCAACATCAGGAAGCCTGGTCCAAGGTTTTATAGGGTATCAGTGGCTTCAGATGTAGGCCTGAAGGAGTCCTCAGAGCTGCTGTCTGACCTGGTTACCCCTTCCCTGTCCTCAGTCCCCATCACTCTGGTTTAATGTGAGCCACCATCTTGTTAGAAGCCTAATCTCTTGAAGCTGACAGAAGGCATCTGTTTCTTCTTTAAATCCCACAAAACCTACACGAATGTTTGCATGTAGCAGAGATTCAACAAGTTCTTTTCTGATTTAGATAATGATTTTTTTCAAGGAAATCTTGCAGATCCAGGAGGTGACTTTTCTCCGGTAGAGCCATAGGTGATTTTAGAGAGAAAAGACAGCATTTTTAAGTGTAAAAATATCCTGTTTCCTCGGGAAGTAACGCATTATTTTCTCCATCTGGCATATGTTAAATAGTTGTGAAAATACAAAAAGTTCCTGTGAATTTCCTCAAAAAAATCTTGACAGGCTTTGCACTATTTTGGACTCTTCTGATTTGTATTATGACATTGGAACTGCGATAAAACAAAATAAAATAATATAGAATAATAAAATAAAGTAAAACCTGGTTAGGCGGTGTGAAGCTTTCCACACCTTCTGGGTAACAAGTAAGAACATTTATATAAACAAAAAACTAGAGTGAAAGCAAACTTGAGGAAAAAGTCTTGTTTTTGAAATTCATGGAGTTGAAATTAGCTCAGTCATTTTAAGTTGTTTTATCAACATTTAGGAATGTTAACTAAAATATTTGGTTTGTTTTTATCATAAAATCAAGGAGTTTCTGAACTCCATAAAGCTTAGCAGTATTCTAGCCCAGTCTTTTCTTTTGACAAGATAAAGAATCACAAGTCCAGAGAGGTCATGATTTTTCAAAGGTTATATAACCAGTTGGAAGTAGAGTAAATGGTCTATTCAATTTTCGGAATTCTGAGTCCAGTTTTCTTCTCAGGATACTCCTGAAATATTTCTTGAGCTGGGCATGGTGGCACACACCTGTAATACTAGCACTCAGGAGGCTGAGGCAGGAGGAGTGCAGTGAGTTCCAGGCCAGCCTGGGCTACATAGTGAGTTCAAGGTCAGTGTGAAACACAAAGTGAATCCCTGTCTCAGGGAAAATCTATGCTTCTAATATAAGTCTTCACCAAAATGTCTGCACCTGCCTAAGAGAGAGGATGGTCCAGCAAGGAGGTACTAAAAGAGTCAGGCAAAGGAAAATGGGGAGAACGTGAAAGTGATCCCAGACACAACAGTGGTGGTGGTGGGAGGGGAGAAAATTCAAGCCCTTTCCTAAAATATCTCCACTTCCTGTCATTGGGACTTGGCCCTTCTTGAGAAAAATGCCATCGTGATTTGATTAGGTACATACACTCCACTGATTCCTTCCCAGGCTCTACCAAGTATAGCTGTGTGACTTTGGGCAAGTTACCTAATCTCTCTCTTCTAGTTCTAGATACCCTAACCTGCCTGTTCTTCAATCCCCTCATCCTTAAAATGGGAATAATGAAACACCTCTCACTGGGCTGTTGTGATGATTAAAATTAGGATTTTTAAGAATTGAAAACATGCCTGGTATACACTAAATGCTATAAAAGTACCTGATCAGTAAATTCATTAGTAAATTAAACTTAGTTCATGTCCATGACCTCAACATTTCCCTGTTCACGTAGGGCTCTTCATTAAGGCATCTCCTGCCCTGTTGGCAATTTTTTCTTACACAGCTGTACCTTCCTGCCACCAGTATTGCTGACATTCTTGACCCAGAGGAAGATTCTGTGGCCAACTCAATGAAGCAGTGAAGTGGGACCCTCCCTCTCTCCCTCCCTCCCTTCTTTTTCCTTCCTTTCCTTCCTTCCTTCCTTCCTTCCTTCCTTCCTTCCTTCCTTCCTCTCTCTCTCTCTCTCTTTCTTTCTTTCTTCCTTTCTTTCTGCAGTACTAGGGGTTGACCCCAAGACCTTCACATTGAGCTACATCCCCAGCTCTTTGTTTTAGACATAGAGTCTTGCTAAGTTACCAAATTGCCCAAGTTGGGCTCAAACTTGCAATCCTCCTGCCTCAGACTCCAAGAATGCTGGGATCATAGGTTTGCACCATTACCCCAGCCTGTGAAGTGGCTTCTTACAAGGCACAGGATCCCATGGCTTCCAGGTTGGGGGACATTGCCAAGTGAGTGGCACCTGGCGGCTCAGAACATGTAGGGAAGGGGTCTCCCTGGTGTATCCATTAGCACAGATTGCTGGCTCAGCAGCCCTCCTTCTCTCCACTGAGAAAGCTTGGGCTCTGTGCTCCGAGCAAACCTATGCAGGTGTGTGTGTTTGTATTTAAACTCAGAATCCTTCCCACACTGCAGTCACTTGGCTTCTCTCTATTACATATTTAGGTAGCATCTGAATGAACATGAGAATTTGATTATATTTTTCTTCTGGCTCATGCTTGCAATAGAAAATAAACACATTTTGTTTTCTGATCACTTACATTTCTATAAGAATAAATGTCTAATTCATTCATAAATTCAGTCAACCAATGTCCATTAAGTACTTGACATGTGCCAAATGTTGTGCTGTTTCACTGGCCTAAACCTGTTATGCCAATTCGTGGGGTCTATGAGAAGAAAGCTGGAGTTGGAAATGGGTTTTCTTCAAGGAGCAGAAGAATGTCAGTTCCTGTCAAAAGCAAGCAAGACAAAGTTGAATAAAGGCTTGGAAACGATAATGACTAGTGGGACCTGTGGCAAATTGATTAGACATTTTCCAGCAGATGAAAATAATTAGGCTTGGTGGCACATGCTTTTAATCCCAGCACTCTGGAGGCTGAAGCAGGAGAATCTAAAGTTCAAACCCAGGCTGGCCAACTTAGGGACTTTAAAAGAGCTGGGGATATAGTATAAGGCACTGGGTTCAGTTCTCATTACCACAGAAAACAAAATTAAAAAGTGAAAGGGATTTAAATACAATTTTTAATTCAAAAATCATTATCCATCTCTAAGAAAACTTAATGGAATTCAGGTAGGGGTCTCCAAGTTCTCCTCCCTCTGTATTTAGGTCTAACCAGGTGTAGTTGGAAAACTAGTTAATCCAAGAGCTAATCTACACTATGGGTGGACAAGCCAATCTCATGGGAAAAACTCATTTGTTCTTTCTAAGCTAAGTGGTCACAGGACAAACAGCCACCTCTTAATCACCCTCAATGGAAAGACTTTCAGAGGGCAACGTATTTCAATGGTGACATATTGCAGGACACAGGAACCTTTGATTCATTTCCTGACTTGTACAAGAGCAAGTCTAAGAGATGGAGATGGCAGTGTAGAAAGAGCCACATTTCTAAGCTAGTACTGCAGTGTGGTTCTGGGTAAGTCAGTATCCAGGTCACAGTTGCGATATTTGTGAAAGAGCAAGGTAAAGCCACGCTATCAACAAAGAAGCAATGGACTAAGTTTGTGACCAGAGTGTCCACACACCTCAAAACTGAAAGGGAGAAACAGGAGTGATGTATCAGATTATGAGACCACCACTGCTAGCAGCATTGTGGAGAGTACAGTGGAAACCAGGGGTGGAAGAAACAGGCCATGATAGCCTGGACATTTATTGAAGAATAGAAGATCCCATGGAGCCCTTGACTCACAAGAAGGGATTTCAAGGATGCTTGGGGTTACGGAGTTTTGCGGGATAAGGTGGAGGTATTTTAATGGGGTCATTGCCTTTGCATTGCAGGACTCAGAGGCGGTCAGACTGCAGTGTTGGCAGAAGGGAAAACTAAGAAGCAGCCCCTTTGTCACTGTCACAGTGTCCTAAAGGGAGCAGTGTTGAGTACTTCTAAAAACCTGTGATATAAAGTTGAGAACAACTAGAAAATGTTTAAAATAGCATTTTCCCATGGCTGCAACTCAAGCAGCCAGAGAAATCACCTAGAAGCCAAGAGTACAAAAGGTGATTTTTAAGGGGAGCTTCTGGGTATCCCAACTAGAGCATACACTTCATTGCTTCAATATGACATTTGTCTAAATGTAAGCAGGCATGAAATCAGATATTTTTAACCATGAAATTTGCAGATTTATGATTTCCATAGGGTCTCCTCATTCAGACAGGAACATCAGGATGTGGTCTGAAGGTTCCTCTTCTTCTTTGCCCTGTAAAGAACCAGATAATTACTTATTTTTCTCAATGAGGCACAAATGGTTTCAATTTAAGCAGAGATAGGCGTTGGGTTTCCTCAGCTCGCCGATGATGGCACTTCTCTAGCAGTTCTCTCCTCCAGCAAGGGGCACTCATCTCTCTGGGTTGTCATCCCTTCAGCAAATCTTCAGGCACAACTCTTTGCTGGCTCCCATGTACCACTGACTCCCAAAGAAGTCTCCCCCAGTGATAGCTGCCATCAACTGACAGACTGTCAAAAATCAAAAAGGTTATGTTTTAAGAGGAATGTTCTCCCTGCCTGATTTGAGAGGAAGGTAGATATAATTCAGTAAGAAGCAATGGCTGCAGAGTCCATGACTTTCTACTCTATCATCTTTAAAATATTTTGACTTTTTGGTATTTTTAGATAAAGTCTCTCTATGTAGCTCTCGCTGGCCATGAGCTGTCAGTCCTCCTGTTCAGCTCCCCAAGTGCTAGGATGATAGGTGTAGGCCGCCACACCTGGCCCACACACTCAGTTTCTCTTTACATGACAGGGGAAAACAAGGACAGGGTTTGATAAAACAGAATATGTTGGATTTTAAAGACATGAAACATACAGGATCCCACAAAACTTCAAGCTCTCAATTCTAATGGCTCCCCAAAAATACAAAAAAATTTGCCTCATGGCAGAAAACTTAGCATTCCTTTTCTGTACATTGACTAAATGATGCTCAAGGTATGTTCAATTTTTATAATCTATGATTTTATGACTTAATATTCATAATCACATTTGAGCTGTAATTGTTTTGTTTTGATAGTAGTAAGGATAGAACCCAAGGCCTCTTGCATGCTAAGAAAGCACTGTACCACTTAGCCACACCCTCAGTGCCCCCTCCCCCTTTAAATTTTGAGAAAGAGTCTTGCAGAGTTGCCTCAGCTGACCTTGAACTTGCAGTCTTCCTGCCTCAGCTCCCTGCATAGATGGGATTACAGGTGTGCCCCACCACGCCTGGCTTAGACTGCATTCTTTAAATTAGAAAAAGAAAAATAAGATTCGAATTTCCAACAGTTTCTGTTTTATATTTTTGGAAAGCAGTTGAACCCATCAAAGATGCAAGAGAAATGGAAGGAAGAAAACACACGGGGCGGGGCGGGGGTGAGGTTTCATCTTATCCAACCAGGGCTTTATTTTGCCTCGTATGCCTTATTTCACCATTAACTCCTTTTGAACTCCACTTCGCTTTATGTTGATTTTCCTAACAACTCTACTCTCTCATAAGGATTTAGGAATGAGTTTATTTAAAAGCTTGGGAAGACCGTGTATTCATTGGGAAATGAATACAGCTTTCTTCACAGGTCTGGATCAAGGTGGACCAAAGTCAAGGTTATAACTCCATCTTGGAAAAAGGTACACAATCCAAATAAAGTTGATACACATCAGTGTAAAACTAACTACCGTGTAGTCAACACCTATAGAAGCTGGTACTGGATGATGTCGTTCTTATACAAACCCAAAATGGGCACAGAGGGAAGGTGGGGGAGGGATGAGAGCCTCTGACTCCAGACAACTGGAAAAATAACTCTTGCAAAAGCACCACATTGGGCAGCTCTTGACTTTCTTCACCCTTTTATCTGCTGGAAGCAAAGCTGCTCTCTGGAATCTGGAGAGGTGCAGCTCAAAGAAGCTCCGAACTCAGAAGCTCCGGTGGACACAACACTGGGTACTTTGATGCCCAGAAAGAACAAGATGGTATGCACTAAGACAAGTATTTAAGTTATAAAAAAGACAGATTACAAAGTAAACCAGAGAGAGAAGTTTCCCACAGTATGTGGAAAAAACTGGTGGCAACTCTATTGTCAGGGCTGACACTTATCCGAGGCTTATGAGGTGGTCAAACAATATAGAGAATGTTCAAATATTTAAAAATTATTACAGTAAAAGGCACATTGCTGGTAATTCCCCTCAAAATACTCTCCCTGGCTTCTAATCCACACATCTCATTGTTATGGCCACTTTCTGAGGCAGTTCTCGAAATCCTCTTTTGTGACTGTCTTTAATTGTGCTGTCATGGCTGCCTCGATGTCCTGAATTGATTCAAAGGTTTACAGCAGTTAAATAAAAACATGATGGTGTCCTCATCCACAATATTCAGTAGACCTGGCACTGTATAACTTCTGATTTTTCTTCAATGTCAAAATTATCATAAGAAGCAAACATTTGGAATCCATGCAAGATACTGAGGCCCCCATGACAGCATAAGTAAATACACTAATGAAGAAGGACTTCCAGAACTGCTTCAGAAAGTTCCAAGAACAATGGGATAAGTGTGTTCAAAGCGAGGGGGAATATTTTGATGGGGATTAACAAAAACATGTTTTTTCCTGTAATAATTGATCATACCACACTTGAATTTTGCTAAATCCTTTCTTTCCTTTTTTTTTTTTTTTTTGGTACTGGGGATCAAACTCAGGACCTTGTACTTGTGAAGCAGGCAGGTGCCACTGAGCTAAATTCCTGGCCCCACTAAATTCTTCCTCAGGATTACTTTTTAACTCACAACATGCTATGATGGAGATACTATTATAATGGCTGATGTTTCTATACTAATGTAGCTATTTGCATAAGAACATCCAGGTGGTAAGTGGCCCCACTGGGGGAAAACCAGAAGTTGTACAATACTGGATCTAGTAAATAAGGTGGATGAGGACATACTTTCATGTTTTTATTTGACAGAGATCATCATAAACATTTGAATCAATTCAGGACATCATGGCAGCCATTACAGCACAACTAAAGACACCCATAAAATAGGGGAGTGAACAGGATACCTTTCTGTTCTCAACTTCTAAAATTCCACATATAACTGAGAGGCAAGCGGTGTTTGTCTTCCTGTAACTGGCTTGCTTCACTTACCACAGTGATCTCCAGGTCCATCCAAGTTATTGCAAATGAAAGGATTTCACCCTTTTTATGTCTGAGTAATATTCTATTTTGTATATGGACCACATTTTTATTTATCCATTCATCAGTTGGTGGACATTAGGGTGTTTAGGTTTCTTAGCTATTGTGCATGTTATAATAAACATCAATGTGCTGATGTCTCATCCATACAGTGATTTCATTTTCTTTGGATAAATATCCAGGAGTGGCATTGCTGGGTCATTGTAATTCTATTTTAAATTATTTTAGGAGCATTCATACTGTTTTCCATAATGGCTGTACTAATTTGCATTCTCACAGAGTGCAGATTTTCTAATTTTTCAAACATGTGAGGAAAAATTAATGCATTAAAATGCTTGTGGCTAATAATATTCTCTGTAATGTTATTATTACCCCCAAGACATCAGTGGTGCTGAATGTGTATTAGTTCTTCTATGACTTTAGGTATTAGAAAATTTTGTTCTAAAGATAGGCAAGGTTAAAAAAAAGGCAGGAAAAAAGGTGAAAAATAAAAGGTTTTGTGTAATTTCAGATAGTTGTATTAAGGAGATCTAGATGGAAAATAAACTCAGGCCTCTATAAAAATCATTGAAAACAACAAATTATTGAAGACAAAGCTCAATTGATTGTCATCCATCTGAAGGGCTTGGAGACATAGGACAGGTGGGGCAAGAAGACATTTTGCAGAACAGATAATGAACTTATTCTATATAATCTTTAAAAGGTCATGGTTATGGGGGAAAAGTATAGCATGACTGAAAATGAGTGAATGTATACAACTGGAGAAAGAATATATGAAATGAGTGTTAGTCCTATAAGGTAACTCAGTAAATGGATGAATAGATAGAATTTCTGGGTGGCTACTGAAGTTACCAGTGGATGTATATTCAAAATTTCCTTTTAAGACAATGCCATCAATTTCTCACTTATACATAATTATACAACCATATTATAGTATCAGGAATGTGCTTATAATAATGTTATACATTGTCAATCATATACATACATTCAAATATATGTCCAGAAATATAAAATTACTTGAAGGAAACAGGCTTATGAAATTTTCAAAAGAAGCCAAATTGGAAGGGAGGCTCAGAAAACAACAAAGTAAAGATTTTAAAAAACAATCTTGATAAGTTAAAGGGAGTAGCAAAATATACTAACATAAAATTTAAGATATTATATAATGTCTTCTTGGACCAAAAAAGGAAAAACTTTAAGTATATCTGTCAGCTTTCACTACTATAGCAAATACCTAAGATAATCAACTTAGAAAGAAAAAAGTTTATTTTGGCTCACAATTTTAGAGGCTCCAGTCCATGATTGATTGGCTGTATTGTTTTGGAACTTGGCAAGGTGCACATCATGGAAGTACTGTGTGGTGGACCAAAGCTCATGGCCAGCAGGCAAGGAAGGGACTATGGTAGGATGATCCCAGAATCCCATGCAGGGCACACGTCCAGTAACCTAAAGACCTCTCAGTAGGCCCAACATCGTAAAGTTTCTATTACTTTCCAACTGCTCCAAGCAGGAGACCAACCAGGATACATGGGCCTTTGGGCAACATAAGATTCACACCATTGCACTAGTTTTCATATAAAAATAGTTGTGGGGCCAGGGATTTAGCTCAGTGGTGCCTCTGCCTGACTTGCAAGAGCGAGGTCCCGAGTTCAATCCCCTGTACCAAAAAAAAAAAAAAAAAAAAAAAGGTGTGGCAGCATTTTCAAAGTCATGTTCTTCTAACCTTAAATATTTCAGAATTGATTGTCCTGTCCCTCAAGAACTCCCAAGTATGCAAAGCCTGTGTATTTCAGAGAGCAGCTAACTTTGCATTTGAACTGCCAATTGTGGAAGAGCTTTCAATAACTTTTCCTAAACAGTCTACTGTGACCAAGCAGATCACATTAAAAATATTTTGAATTGGCTAACTCAGGTTGGATTTTGCTGCTAGGTCATCTTTCACAATTTTTATGCCCAATGTCCGGCACCCACAGCCACGAGTAGGGCTTCCTGGCTGCCCTGAACACCCTCATCCTTCACACCATCCACCTAAGCCATAATTCAAGCAAGTTTACACTCCTAATCCTCCATTAAGCTACGCCTACACCAATGATTGCCTTCTGTGGCATTTTTTAATCAATTAAAAGGTAGCTCATAAATCTACCATGATAATCTGAACAAATTTGCTAATCACTACCTGGATCCACAGCCTTTGCATTATACTGCAATTGCCATGTCTTAATGGGATAGTCAAATGTTTTCATTGCTCTTAGATCACACCAGATGCCTACTTTAAGAAGGATCAAGAGCATTTCATCAGCTCCACTTCAAATCCCACAATGTAGTTGACTCCACATCCAGGTCATCATGCATTTCCATTTGGTCAGTGTGATCTCTGCAAACCCAGGGCAACCTGATCTTATCAGAGCAGCGCTCCTGCCTCCTGTCAGAAATAGCTTTCATGTGAAAGGACTTTTTCTTTTTCCCCTGGAAAATGATCGGTATGCTTTTATTTATATTTTAATTTTCAAAAGAATTCCATTTAAAGACATGATTTGCAAGTACATGAGCAAACCTGTGATAGGTTTGGAGTTGGGACCTCAGACTTCCGGTCAGATGAAGCTTCTGCAAAACAAAACCTATAAATAAATTTAAGTACTAGTTAGGAGGGAATCATGCAGCTGAAGCTCTGAACACATGGTGAGTGTTTTAATTGACATTTTTTGAAAGGATAGGTGATTCCAAATCTGTCAGGCTCCATTGCTTGAGGGTTGGATAAAGTGCTGTGTGCACTTTGCTCTCCAGGAGCTGGGAGAGAGCAGGGTCAGCTGTCTCTCTGACAGGTGTATGAGTGAAATCTTCTATAGTAAAAAGTATGTGTGGTGAGGTCCAAAACTTTGATGACTGTTTAAATTTTAAAAAGAAATATTACAGTAAAAGATACATTGCCATTAATCCCCATCAAAATGCTCCCCCACACTTCAAACATGCTTGTCCCATCATTCTTGCCAATTTTTGAAGCACTTCTGAAAGTCCTCTTTTGTGAGTGTCTTTTGTTGCACTGTCCTGGATGCCTGAGTGTTATGAATCCATTCAAAACATTTATGGCAATTTCTGTCATATAAAAACATTATGTAAGGTATAAATTCCCTATGATGAATATTATCATTATATCTATCTATCTATCTATCCATCTCTATAAAATGTAACAATAAATGTTTTGCTTAATAAAAACCCTTATGATGTATCTTTGTCCACCTCATTCACCAGATCTGACACTGGAAGTCTTTTAACTCTTTCCTGAAAGTCAAAATGACCATGAAAGCTAAGCATTTTGAATTGATTCAGAGCACAAAAAGACACTCATGAAAGAGGACTTCCAGAACTGCTTCAGAAAGTGGCAAGAAGGATGGGATAAGTTTGTTCAAAGCAAGAGGGAATATTCTGAGGGGAACTAATGGCAATGTGTCCTTTAATATTTACCATATTTTGTGATTACAAACCTATAAGTATGGGGTTTAATAGGGGTTGATTTTGTAGTTCAAAAATACTTGTTAATATCCTGAGAGTAAGAATGCTTGTCTTAAATTCTTACACTATTCTCGCAACTAGAATTCTAGTCCACAAAAGACAACTTGCTTTTTCCTTCATCTCTTTCTACCTTTGGGTTACACTTCATAGTCAATCCTGCTGACCCAAGAGTCTCATGACTTTACTTGCCATCTCTTCCATTGCCTTGACTCCTTCTGTGTATATCTTCAAATCTCTTTTTAGGATAGGGTCTAGAATGCACTGATAACCCCCTGTAAGTGAATTGTATTTGCTCCATCTCAACCATACACTGGCATGGTAAGTACTTTTTGCAGGATGGAACAGGTGTGGTGGCAGCTGGAACCTGACATCAGACCAGACAGACATAACTTGGTGGGGCATTGTTCATTTCCCTAGGGCAGGCATCAGATTCTAATTTGGGGAGTGCCCCAGGAAAGCCACATTTCAAAAGAATATTTAGTAACTCCAAACCATGTAATATAACTTACATATAACTTACATTTTTATAATATAAAGGAAGAACATTAAATCTTTATGTCATGAAAAGGGAATATGGTTCAATAAATTAAACTTTGTTTTGAATTCACTCACACAGGAGATATACTTGAAGAGAACTGACCCTCCCTATTCTAGGTGGAATGAGCCCCTTTTCCAATGATTAGGAAAAATTCCAGCATCAACACGGGGCCTGGCCTATCATAGGCACTTAATAAATGTATTTTAATGTGATAGATGTGTGGCTCAGAAGCAGTTAGTAACACAACCTGCCCTAACAACACAGTGGGATCTTGAGTCAGGATTTCTATATGTACATCATCATGAGGAGCATCTTGGGCAAGTGATATACATGTAAGTTCCAGGGCCTAACTCAGAGTCACCAAGGAGAACCTTGGGAATATGCATATTTAACTGGTGCTGTAGGTACATCTCATGCAGAAGAATTTACTTCAGGGCTCTTAATGCAATCATCATAATTTATAGCTCTAGCTTTTTAAATTTAATTAACAAACTTCCATGTCCTTAACTCTGAAGGACAATCTTTTATTTCTTACTTTAGTAAATACATTTGTTGAGCTCCAGCATGAGCTGATATCTGAATAATGGATTACAAAAATCAGAAAAAGCAGTGTCTGCTATGGAAAACTTGCAGTGTCATGAACATTGGCATCTGTCCATAAAGTAGGAAGGATAGTCTGACGCAGTGAGCGGTAGAAATAATGTGGTGCTGAGGTTGAATGGACCACAGCCAACTCCCTCTGCCTGGGAAGTGAAGAGGAAGAATGAATTGTTTTCTAGAGGAGATGGTGCTGGTTGGAAAGAAAATGTCCAAAGAGATCGGTGGATGTGGAGACTTGGTCTGGCACTTGTGAGCAACAGTGTCCTTCACCAAGGCAGAGATGTAAAAGACTATCAAAGAAAGACAGAGTTGAAAGACCAGTTCTTCAGGAAATGTGAGTTTCTTCTTATAGACAATGGGGTCAATTAGATTTCCTCCTTTTGGCAAATGGGAATTACATGATCAATTTGTTTTGTGAAAAAATAACACTAGCTAGTTGCAGGGCATGAGGTCATAGGGAACAAGGAAAACTATTAGAAAAATGTGATGCAGAGCCAGGTATTACATGGTATAGAAGACCCTGTAGAACTTGGGCCCCTGTAAAGACTTCCTGTCTCTTTTTGTTTCAGTACTGGAGATTGAAACTAGAGCCTTTGCACTGAGCTACATCCCTATCCCTTAAAAAAGTTTTTTTTTCTTTTTTGAGACAGAGTGTCTCAGTTCACTATGTTGATCCATCTGGGCTTGAACTTACAATCACCCTGCCTTAGTCTCTCACCTTCTTGGATTTTGAATGATTGCTTCTCCCACTTGGAATTTGTGGAGCAAACATGCATGATACAAAGCACTCCTTAGTCTCAGTGGCACTGTGCCTGCCTGGTAAGTGCAAGGTCTTGGGTTCCATCCCCAGTCCTGGAAAAAACAAAAAAGGCTCTCCTTAGCAAGGTATATAAAATCATTTCCTCATTTAGGTTCTCAGGGAAAAAAGTAGGTCTTCACAAAATCCATAACAATATGTGTGTGCTATAATTTGTCTATCAATTTATTCATTGATAAGTATTTGGATTATTTTTATCTTTTGTGTATTTGTATTGTAAATTATGCTGTCATGAACATTCATGTACAAAAATATGAGTACCTGTTTTCAATTTTGAGGGGAGTATGCCTGAAAGTGTAAATGCTGGGTTACACAGGAAGTAAATGTTTAACTTTTGAAGAAACCTTCACACTGCTTCCCGTATGAAATTAGGTAGAATTAGAATTACCAACAACTGTTATTTTCCTTAAAAAAATAACCTCCTAGTAGGTGTGAAATAGTATCTCATGTGCATTCAATTTGCATTGTGCCAATGTTTGCTTTATATATATTTTGACATTCTATTTTTTTGGTGTGGATATGTTTATCACTGTCATATCTTCCTAATATATTGGTACTTTTGTCAATAAATAATGACTTTCTAAATCTCCTTTAAAAAGTCCCCAACAAAATGCTTTGTAGTTTTGACCTTGGTAAGAACTGAAAAAAAATGAAACAAACTTATACAAGCAATGCAGTTTGGGACACCAAGCTGTGGGCTATCAATTCTACTTCTGTATCTGAAGCTTCTACTGAATCTGGAGGGAAAAAGTCACCCGTGTAATATCTCTATGCAACTTACTTTAGCATGGCCACACAGCCAGAATGCATGACATTCAGTGTGTGCACCCTTAGGAAAAAAGTGGATTTTGAACATTTTGTGAAAATGCCCTGTCAGTGTGGGTTCACTGATAGCAAATGTGCCCCTCTGGAGGCGGTGTCAATAATGGAGGAGGCAGGCATATGTGAGGCAGGGAGTAGATAGGAACTCTGCACTTACTTAATTTTACTGTGAATCTAAAATTGCTCTAAAAATAAAGTCCATTAAAGCGAAAAAAATCAAGCTGCAAGTAAGTAAAAAAATGGCTCTACATTAAAAATTTATATATATATATATCAAAACTTAGCAAAGCGTATATACACTTCAAGATTTATAAATTTTACTATATATAATTTATACCTCAGTAAAGAAAAAAGGAATACACAAAAAGAATTTATAACTTGTTACTGGAAATGATTTCCAATTTCTAGTCCCTACAATAGTGTGTGTAAGTCCATAATGGAACAACACACCCTGTACCCCTCAATTTCAGTAACAGAACTTGTTGAGAGCAGGGTCCCTCTTGCATACAACATGACTCATTGTACTTTTACAAAAAGTGGTAATTGTCTTAGCTTAAGCAAGTGCAGATATAAAGGGATACTGGGTTCTTAAATGCTTTCTCAGTGATGCTCTGATTTCATTGAGGGCAGAATCCATGCAATAACACATACAAGGAATGTTCAAAATACATGGTGAATGTTTGATTTAAAAACTTTATTACAGTAAACAATACATTGCTATGAATCCCCCTCAAAATATTCCTGCTTTTACACACTTATCCAATCATTCTTGCCACTTTCTAAAGCAATTCTGAAAGTCCTTTTTCATGTTTTTACAAGGTGTGATCAAAAATATGGTAAATGGTGCTGCCCAGTGCCATCCAAGGGAAAGCTAGGCTCATGAAAACATGGTGGTGGATCTTCATCCACCTTATGCACCAAATCTGACACTATGTAACTCTGGCTCTTTCCCAAAGTCAACATGATCATGAAAGGTAAACATTTTGCATGGAGACAGCCATGATAGCAAAACTAAAGGCATTCAGGAAGGAAGACTTCTAGAACTGTTTCAGAAAGGAGTAAAAGTGATGAGATAAGCATGTTTGAAGGGAAAGGGAGTATTCTGAGGGAAATTGGTGGTGGTGTCTTTTACTGTAATACATTTTTAAAGTTTATACATTCACCATAGTTTTCTATCACACCTCACATACATTCCTCTTTCCTGAGAAAGATGTTACAACTAACAAAAACATACAACTAATCCCTGCTTGAAGAACAGCTTGCTTACTTTATAATCACAGCATTTCCATCTGAAACTTTTGTACTCCACAGAAAGAGGCACAAAGTGAGACAAGTAATTCTAAGTATGCCCTTTTTAGTCCAAGACCAAAAGCACCTTTGAATATATGTATATAATAATTTAAAGAAATAGAAACTTCAATCTACGTTCACGAACTGAACACTCTGTCATGCTGTTCTTTGATCAGAGGGTCCCTGAGGTTTCCCTGGGTAGATGGACTCCGTGGGAAGAGATGCATATCTGAACAGGAAGGGTTGTGTGTGTGATTGCCCCTTCTATAAATGTCATGCATCATCGCTATCTCCTTCTCTGTCTCACGGTTTGGGTCTAGATGTCCCCCCAAAGCCTCCTGTGGTCAGAGGCTTGATCTAGAATGTGTGAAGCTGGAATTGATTCATGATGCAATGCTAGGCTCAAGGGCCCTAGGATTAAGGGTGTGAGTGCTACCCATCCTAAGTAGTCTCAATAAGATAAAAGGGCCAGGGACAGGCTGTTAACTCTCTTGTTGCCTTTGCTGCCTTGTGTGTGCCCTGTTGTTTCTGCTCCGCCATGCCTGTTTGCCAACCCTGCCTTGGAGCTGGCTGATTATGGACTGAAACCTCTACACACTGTAAGCCAAATAAACCTTTCCTTTCTAACTTTGAGTGTCAGGTATTTTATCTCAGCAATGAGAGAAAAGTAACTAATACACTCTGTCTCTTTATACCTGCATGCACCTAGCACTGCCTATAGGGCTCTCCCTGCCTTAGTAGGCTCTCTGTAGAATTGCTGGCATTTTCTCTGTATACATTAACAAAAGATCTCTGTTTCCCAAAAAAGAAGGGCCCTCAGTCCTCCAGAGAAGGTACTTGGAGAGCCTCCAGAGCAGACACCTGACCCTCACTCTTCCAAGGTGAATGGTGGTGTGCACCATGTCACCTGCCCCTCTGACACCCTTGCCATTTACACTTAATCAGCACCAGTCACGATAAGGAGTGGCCCAGAGGAGAGCAGAGGGCCTCTGTGTCCATGCTGGCCTTCATCTCCATCATCCCAGACTAAATAAGCCGGGTAGTGGGGGAGCCAGCTGACTCCACCAGAATCGCTGGTGTCCTGTATAGTCTCTGCTTTCTGCCTTGACCCCAGGAAATCGTGATGCTGTGAGCCCCAAAGCTCTTGGACTTTTGCTCCTCGGGAGGGCAGTACTTGCTGGCCTGCGTCACCAGGACATAGACTCAACAGAGGTCCCACTGATAAACTTGGCTTGCCCTGTTCTATCTAGGGTTTTGAGATAGCAGCAGATACCCCATGGGAAACAACAGCAGTTGGACAGAAATTACAGATCCCAAGTCTTTTCAGATACACACTCACCCTCACACACACAAACTCTGAAGCTCTGAAGTGTCTGACTTCCAGCCTGAAATGCAGAGCAGTTCAAGCTGCCTCAAAGCCATCCTGCTGTCCTAAAAGGACTGATAATGTCCACTGGTTTTAGTAAGAGTGAGAAGCATTAGGTCCTCTTGCATACTGATGGTGGGGATATAAATTGGAGCACCTGGTTTCAGTAGGAGTTTGACAATATTTTCCGAAATCTGGAATGTGCCTCTGTTTTGATGCAAAAATTTCACACTCAGAAATCTACCCTGTAGAATTCTTGTACATGTACCCAAAATGTGGGTTTCTTTTTGCCACATTGTAAGAATTAGCCACATGTAAGAAATAACTGGATATCTATTAACAAGGGGCTTCCAAAATAATGGAAAGCATCATTTAACACTTTGTACTACTGGTATGTACTGACAAAGAGTTGTTAAGATACCTTATACATCTTTTTAAAAACAGCTCACAAAACAATACATACATAAAATATGATTCCATTCTACAGCAAACAAACAAGAAAAAAAATCAGTGTATAAGATACCACATACAGGACTGGGGACTTAGCTCAACGGTGGAGCACTTGCGTAGCATGATGGAGACACCAAGTTCAATTCCTAGTCCTGCACAAACAAACAAAAACAAACAAACAAAAATATACAACAGGAAAACCACAAAGTCACAGATATGTACTACCTAGAAGGATGTATTAAATCTGTTTTGAGAGATCACCTATGGTAAATGGGATGGACTCAGGAGATGTGAAGGAAATTTTCAACTTTCATATATTACTTTATTATTTGAATATTTATAGTCAATTCAAATTCTTTATCATACACTGATTTCACTGATGAACAAATAGAAGCATCTTCCCTTATACATTTTAAAGCTAGTGGGATGATAGACATGGTGAGAAACAGGTACAAATCTAAGGAGATTGTAGCACCACTCCCATTCCCGTTTCCATAGGAAATCATTTGTTTTTTCTTTTCTTTTTGGCATTTGTAATATAATTTTAAATGATTTAAGAATGGGAAATTTTACTCCTTGATCCTTAATGTACTGAAAAGCAGGGAAGAATTTCCCAGTGGAGGCCATATTTGAGGGGCCCCTTGAAGAATATGGCCGAATTTCTTGGTTGAGAGAAACTTTCATTCCAGGCTGTGGGACTAGGAAGTGTATCTGTAGCCATGTTAATAAATGTTATCAAACATTCGCCTATTACCAAGGATGATGAAAGTAGGAAAGGAAGGCACATGGTCACAGCCCTGAGGGGCTGAGATAGAATGTTCCCAAGTCCCACAGGAAGGTGGTCTCCTTGCCATGAGCCAGGCTTGAAGAACAGTAGCTCCGGTGCATGAGGGCAGTGGGAGTGAGCCAGGAGGAAAAAAACTGGTTAGGGAAGAAGGTGAGAAGCTTTCCAGTGATGCCAAGTTTGAGGATGTTTCTCTTCACCCAGGGAGGATTATTGAACATTATTAACTTGCAAGTGAATAGAGCAAACTTAGCTTGTACCTCAGTCTCTCAATCTATTTTCTTATTCAGAAAGAGCTCTCTATCCAGGCCCTGGGCTCAACTGTACCTCTGAGCCTGAGACACTTCTAGTGTCTCCCTTGTGTTCCTAGATACAATTTTAGGTTCCTTTACTTACAGTGATAGTCTTGCATAATGTGCTGTTTCTTGTGACTTATGATTCTACATTTGAGCTACTTTTTTTTTCTATACTTTGAATCCATTCTTTATCCAATATGATATAAACACAGTTTTCTTTAGACCCCCATTTCTACCTGTTATCAATCTTATCCTTTTGCCTTCCATCCCCAGTTCTCTGACACTCTTCTTTCTCTGAGGTGGATGGAATCACCATTGTGTCCAGTGAGCACATCCATTATAGCACACAGCTTCAGAGTACTTGACATAAACATATATATATTGGTATATGTAATATATATATATACATATATATGTATATATAATACATATTGTGTGTATGTATATATATATATATATATATATATATATATATATATATATATGCATACACACACCAATATATACACCACTATTATCTTCACTGATGTCTGGGGAGGACCAATGACACATTAGAACACGTTTAACAGTGATTTTTCTGAGAAAAAAGAAAGCCCTGATGTATGGGCACCATTTTCCCATCACTATGGCATAAGCTTAGCCTTGGTCAAATTTAAGCTCCTATCAGTGAGTGCAGTGTTGGAAGGGAAAGCTCTCCTGAGGGGTGAAGAACCTGTTGCAAAGACCACACTGCGGAACCCCTGCATCAGCATTTGGGCCAAATTCACAGGTAAGACAAGAAAGCTCCGGTCCCTTCCACCTCACTCAGGCAGTGTTTGCCCAGAATTCTTATTACTAACCACTTGTGATGCCTCAAAGAGTATTCAAGGAAGTAAACATATAGCGAACTTTACAGTTACTTTTCTTGCTCTCATGGAACTTACATACTAATGGAGAGAGGCATTAGAAATAAGCCAAAGAAATAGTGTGCATGTCCTTTGGTAATAAATGCACAGAATAAATATAAAGAATAGTAAGAGTGATAGAGAGGCCAGTGAGGGAGAGGGCAACAAGGAAGCATCTGCTTCTGTTTGTTTGTATACTTGGTTGACACAGGGTCTCACTATGTAGGTTAGGTGGGAACTCACCACAATCCTGCCTCAGCCTTCTGAGTGCTGGGATGACAGGCATGCACCACCATGCCTGCGTCAGCATCTGCTTCTTATAAGGGAGTTAGGCAGGGTCCACAGAAGAGGAGAATTAGAATAACAAGAAAGAGAAATCTTAGGCAAGAGTTTCTAGGCAGGAGAGACAGTATATGCAAGGGGCCTGAGGCAAGACTGTGCTTGATCATTTTGGAGGAGCACATGGAAGAGAGGGGGAGTCAAATGAAAAGATTCCAAACCCCCTATTTGGAAATCCGTTGACATTTCCTCTGCAAATTTGTTCTTCATTTCCTTTTGCCTTTCCAACAACATCAAAAAAAGTGTTTCCACTTAAAAGAACAGTTGATGTTATTACTTTTCATTTTCCTTAGAAAGGAAATGAAGTATATAGAGATTAAATCACAGGCTTAATTACAGATCCAAAATTATGATTGGTCTCAGTACTATATACACTGAAACAAAACCCCATTCCAGGCAAGTTCCTGCCTGGCCACTCCCTTGGTCCGATAACCACATGTTGGCTGCTTCACATATTTGCCTAAAACATTTGCAGTTCCCTAGAAAAGAAAACGTTCCCCTGAACCTATCAGTAGACTCTTTTTAAATTTTGTGATATGGTTTTTGTTAAAAAAAAATTTCTTCTGTAGTTAAATTATGATAGCATTTATTTATTTTTGATGCATCCAGCAAATATTTATTGAGCAAAGCTATGTTCCAAAAAACCTGAACAAAGAATACAGCAATAGATAGAATGTGTCTGCCAGCTGTTCTTGTGGGAATCAGAGTTGAGTGGAATAATAAAAAATGCAACAAATATTCAGACTAACAACTCTAGAAATCTTATTGTAGGATAAGCACCATGAAAATATAAGACACATTAGAACAGAAGTGTCGTTGGTGCCTGAGAAATTAATGCCTGTCGGATGAAAGATGGTTTTAAATGTTAAGAATAATCTGAGAGAAGATGTATAGTGAATTGCGTTTTAATCCAGGGCAGACTCCCAGGCTGAACTTGTTGTTCTGTAGCAGTGAGAAGCATTGCTAGCAGTATCATCAGGAAGGCAGGAACAGTAATTCACCAGGAGAGAAAGACAAGCTCCAAATTTGAATCCAAGAAGAATTTAGGCAACAGCCTGGCGTGGAGGGGAGTGGACACACACTGTTTGGGCAGAGTACTTCACCTGAGTTGGCAAGGGGTCAGGGGCTCATTGCAGAGAATGTTGAGGCTGGTTAGAGTCAGACAATATACCCCTCCAGCCTCTGTCCCCTCTCTCCTTGGACCAGCCAGGATATCTTTGCTTTCCAGGATGGCTGAGTACCTGGAAGTCATTCCCATGGCCTGCCTTCTAATCACAATCCCAACGGGGGCAGCAGGTGTCTTGGGATGAAAGAGTCAGCCCTTGAGGAGGGGGTCCTGGGGGTGCAGCCCCCCAACTTAGAGCTGGGTCCTCTTGGCTGGGCCTGTGCCTGAGAAGTGGTTGCTGATGGGAAGTTCAAAAGCTTTGTCATGATTTGGGACTCAGCTTGGAGTGTAGAAGCTCAAGCTTGATCATGTCACTAAGGATTGATATTTTTCCCGAAAGAACTGAGAAAAGATCTGCCTCTGCAATTCAGAGGTCTCCTTCTGTGAGTGCCTCATCTTCCTGCAGTCAAGCCCCACTGCACCTGTCTGAGTCCCTATGTCTGCTGGGTTGGGGCACGAAACTTGTCCAGTTGCTGAGCCACCTTTGATGCCCAGCACGGCCAGAGGCCAGGGATGACTCAGGGGAGCAGAAGAGCACCCTTCTCACAGGCTGGGGCCCTGGTTCTGGGTTGCCCTACCAGATCCAGGAGGGGCAGTGCTGCCCAAGCGCCTACAGGAGAGGAAGCCACGGAAGGGAAGAGGGAGAGGCACAGCTGACAGGAAAAATAGCGTGGACCCTGGCCTCCTGCTAACAGGGCCAGGGCAGGGTAAGATCGGGGTACCCAGGAGTTGCCATTCTTGCTTAATGGGGGATTAACCACATCCCCTAACTCTCATCAAAGCATGCCCTGATGGGAGGGGTAACCTGGTAAGAAAGGGTCAAGATAGTTCACTCCTGGAACTTACTAGATCGAAAGAGGCTGTACAGTGGCCAACTCTCCCTGTGTAATCCAAGGAAAACTTTTGACTCCTTTTTAGAATGATATTGATTTCTAATGAAATAAAATAAGAAAGAAAGAAAAGAAAAGAAGAGAGTGAGCCAAGAGAGGGGAAGAAGGAAAGAAAGAAAAAGAAAGACATGGGAGAAGGAAGGAAGGAAGGAAGAAAGAAAGAAAGAAAGAAAGAAAGAGAAAAGAGAGAGAGGAAGGGAAGGAGGAAAGGGAGAAAGGGTGAGAGAGAGACAAGAAGACAAAAGTATACAGCCTGGTCTCTGGTCATCGGAAGCGTGGGATGTACAAAGGCTTCCTTGCCAAAAAAACAACTCTGCTGAAACGACACAGAACGCATAAACCACAGCTCCAATTAACAGCAGTGTGGGACACGGTCAGGCCACACACACAGAAGGCAGACTTTCTGGACAGTGTTAAAGGAAGTGGAGAATTGGCAATTCTCAGAAGATAGATAGCAATGGGAACAGAGACTAGGGCTGGGAATTTGAGAAAAGACCCCTCTCAACCAGACAGAATGGTCTTACTTCTAGAACACAGCAATTCTGAGACAAAGCACATGTCTGCATTGCGGCAAACATTGTGGTAGGGAATCAAGCAGGGTGCATGTCCCAGGAGGCAGTGTTAACGTAACCCATGATTGTGCATTCAGTATGTGGGCCTGGATGCTGAGGACCATTTCTGTGAGGCTGCTCAAGTTTGGCCAGGAGTTTCTCTGCGTGCTTGGGTGAGGCAGGGAGAGTGTCCCAGGATGCTGAACTTCTAGTGCTAAAATCTAGACAGTCCCACCCAAGCTGAGATTTGGACTTTAGACTTATTATTTGGAGGCAGTGAGATGCCATGGAATAGCCAGGTCCCAGTCTAGCTGTGACTTGGGCCCATGGAGAGAGGACACAGATGGAGGTTGAAGGAGAGATGTTTTTCTTAAACTAAGGGCTAGATATGACCAATTAAGAACCACAGTGATATTGTGAGATTTACAGGAGAAAAACCCACAAAATTTCCTTTCCTCTTATGGGGAAGGAACTATTTATTGGGAGGGGGATCAGCTGCCCCAGAGGGCTTGATGAACACTAGCATCACCAGCTGGAGCAGGTAGAAAGATCAGAGTTCCTTTGGTGAGTACATATGAGATGTTGCCAGGACTCCTGGAGGCACCTAGGAGAGACAGAGAAGATGCAGGGAGGCAGGGGATGAGAGTTGGGGAGGACCCCAGAGATGAGCAAAGATGGTGCAGTTATGAGAATTTATTATGGCTAGTGTAACTGTGACTAGGCACAATAGAGTAATTATAATTGCACAAGCTAAAAGAAATCTGGATTGTGTGCAGTCCGGTATTCTCTTTAGTGAGAATGGATCATACTTATCTTTTTGTGGATCTTTATGTGTTGGGTATAGTGCTAAGAGTATGAGCATACGATTTTATTTGAACTCACAACAGCTTTATGAGATAAATACTATCACTAGTTGTCCTCATTTTAAAATAAGGCACAGAGAGTTTCAGAGACTTGCCCCAGGTCACACAGGGCCTGCTGGCTTCTCAATTAGTGGTTCCGTAAGAGGAAATTGTGGGGCCCTGGATTCACTCACTTAATAGTTTTGATAATTTAATGCCGTGCACTTCAACCAGGGCACACAGTAAGTGATAAATATTATCTATTGACTAGTTGTTGATTTGTTAGACATATCACCAAATATCTCACATGGAGAAGCTTAGGGTTAAAACTTAGTTTGGCTCTGTAATCTGAGTTCTTACCTTCCGCTCTGGTTTAAACCCTAGTTTTGATTCCAGTGTCCATTCTTCTTTGACCTACAGCCCAGGGTTTTCAGCTGGACTGGTTGTTTTGTCAATATTTGGTACTTTTCCTTCTTAGTTTTCCTTCTAGAGCCTTTCGATACTGTCAGTCTTAGCTGGTTAAATTGCAGATTGCAGGAAAACACAGTGGCTGGATGATTTTACCATTGTTCTACATTTTAGGGCAGCTTTCTGGTCTTGTCGCTTCCTGTCCCTCTTTTACAGACCTGCTTGGAGTAAAAGTGTGTCACTGTTTATTCCCAAAACTTTCACTGTATTAGAAGTGATTTCCAGAGTTATCCCTTGCTGAACTCTGCCAGAAAAAGTCTTGATCTGATCTAGTCAGTGCTCAATCATTTCCTAACATTTGACACACAAGCTACTTAAATATAAAGAGGCTGCTTTTTTGGCATTCTGATTTATCTGTAGGAATGGAATCTTCAGTTCTTTAGCATTTGACACAACACCATATGCCTTTTCCAGAATTTCCTAGCATTCAACTGCTGTTCAGTTGCTGTCTTTCCCATGAGCTAAGTGTTAAGCTTGAAATAATAGATTTGTTAATAATTCTGCTTCTTTTATCTCTTACAGAAACAGTGCCAGTTTGAAATAATTTTCCTTTGCTTGTGGGTATCTGAAATGAAAATCCTAGAATGTGATCTTCTTTACTTTCTGGGCAAAGTTGACACCAGCAGCTGGTCCCCTAGTTCCTGCCCCCTCTCAAAAACAAGCTGGAACAAACAGTGGTGATTTATAAGAAAAATTGGTTTAGGTAACCAGAATTTTAAAGACCTTTATGGAATATTTATTTGTTTGTAATAAAATTTACATTATTTCAGTGGTTTATTTACTAACTTATTGCTTATCGTTAGCTTTTAAAAATCATTTTCTTTAATTGATCACAAACACTTTAGACACACATAATTAAACAAAAACATCCCTAATTTTCCTCTTTTTGGACAGCTTCTTAGTATATAATTTTTAGACATGGTCAAGGCTGAACTCTCTCTCTCTCTCTCTCTCTGTATGTATGTGTGTGTATATATATATATATATATATATATATATATATATATATATGTATTCACTTCTTTGCATACAATCTTTTAGTATTCTTCCTATAAGTCATCTGATCTTAATTATGATATTGTGATAGGTGGACTTAAATAAGAACCCCCTAGCAGATTAATAAATTCTAGGTGTGTCTGTAAATGATTGACACGTAGATCAGCAAATTGAGAAAAGAAGTCCCATCTCAGATGTGGCTGGCACTAACCAATAAGGTTGTAGCTTGGACTGAATAAAAAGAAAGGGAAAGAAAAAGGAAGTGTTCCCTTTTTGGAAGAATTCGGCTCTTGGCCATTACCTTTCGACATTGGTCTCTACTTTTTCAGTCTTCAACTGCAGAATCTTTAGTCTTCAATGCAGACTCCTTGGCATCTTGGAACAGAGTCTACTGGTTACTACTGTGTGCTTCCTGGCCTTCAATCTTTGGCTGCTACTTCATCCCCTGGCTTTCTGGTACACAAATGGCCATTTTGGATTCCTTCACTTCTAATTCCACAGGCAGCCATTGTGTCTTCCACTTCTAATCCTGTAAGCCTACTAAAAAAATTCCTTTGTATAATCATATATATAGTTTATATTGATTCTGTTCCTCTAAAGAGCCCTAATACAAGTTCTAATAATATTGTCAGAAAGAATGATCCCTTTGGTGACTGAGATGATATACAGAGTTGCAGGTTTTAGTGTGGTAAGCCTATACCTTTTGCAGCTTTAGTGATATTTCACATTTATTTTATTCAAAAAAGAGCTTAGTTGCTTAAGACAAACCAACAAAAATTGTATCTAAGTATCAGCTTAGAAGAGGTATTTCCATATGGAAATAAGCTCTATTAGGCACACTTCTATAAGGATGATGTCTATAAGGTTTCACTAACAGTCCCATTAAGGTACTAGAATAATCATTATACATTTTCTTAGATTCCTGTACCTCTTACTTGTGCAAGAGACAGCAACTTAGAATTTAGTTCAGAGGAACTGAAACACACTGTGAAATTAAATAAATACAATGACACTAGCAAACATCTTCCCATTGACTCCAGGAGGCAACATGAAAGCTAATCTCTGCCAAGCATTTTGCAGGCACCAGTGTGATTTGCATTGAGTTTTGTCCCCCCAGAATGATGTATTGAAGTCCTAACCCTTTTGATTTATGAATAGGACCTTGGGAATAGGATTCTTATGGATGTATTTAATATGTAGTCATACTGAACTAGGACAGGCACTAAGTCTAATTATTAGTGTTCTTGGAAGACAAGAGAGACAGAGATAGAAAAGGGATGAAGGCTGCATGTAAGTGGAGGCAGAGATTGTAGTGGAGTAGCCACAAGCCAAGGGAAGCTAAAGTGGACAACAGCTTCCAGAAGTTCACAGAGGAAAGATGGCCCCAGCCATGCTTTGATTTCAGACTTGTAGCCTCCCAAATTGGAACTGAATACATGTCTGTTGTTTTAAGGCACTCAGTTTGTGGTAATTTGTTATGGCGGCTCAGAAGAAACTAATACAGTCCAACTTTTAATTTTCCATGCAATGTAGAAAAATTGATATAAAATGCATCCTAGCTAACTGTTACTTCTTGAGTATCAAAAATAGTGTAACACCATTTCTACACTACACTGCATGCACACACACACACACACACGCACAAATGGAGATGAATTCATTTTAAAAGTTACAAACACTAGGAAATAATCTGCCATGAGGGGAAGTCAGCAGATACAGGATAAAGAAAGATTAGAACTCCAAGAATTTAAGGTAAATAAAAAGGACTATAAAACTGTGTTTTAAAAACATTTATCAAGTTGAAGAATAAATGTAACACTGAGAACATGAGGCAGCTTTAGAAAAAAGTAGAATTTACAAACTTTAAAAATGATATAAAGTAAAAGAAAAGTTCTACTGACTGAAGTTAAAAACAGGTCAAATATGAAGTTAAATGCAGTTAAAGAGAGATATAGACCCGAGAAAACAATCATCATGACTAATCATAGAGTGTTAAGAATAGTTCTTTGCAAGCTGTCTTAAATGCTTATTCCTTGCAATATGTACATAATAAGAAAAAAGCAAATGACATCTATATTCACTTTTCTTCTGCTCTACTTTCAAGCAGAAGGAATTCCTGGACCATTTTGATATTAACTTTGCTCTGTGGGTGGAAAAAGGCTGGTCTTGATGATCAGTTCCTTTCCTTGACTCAGCTTACCTGTCCTCCTTCAGCAGTTGTGTGTTCAACTTGAGCTTTAAGGTAGCAATGAGGCCCAACACCAAGGCCTCCCTCCCTCTCTCTGTGCACTAACATGAAACCACAATATAAAATTCTGTCATAACTGACCCAGTAAAGTATTGCTCCAACATCTAAGAATGGCTTATGGCAAATTCTGACTTTAGATAATCTAATCTGAGTCATAGAGGGCTAAACTGTGAGTTCTTTCAGGTCCGAACAATAGCAAGTCAATCAAAAAGTCATTACAAGAGGAGCCAGAAATTTTAAAGAAAAGAAATTCACTTTGTGCCCAGTGGGAAGACCAGTTATGGAAGAGTGGTTGTATCCTTATACCCAGATTTCTTCTTTCCACTTTTTCTTCCTTTCTTAACTCACACAATTGATTTGCATAGATTAAGGAATATTAACCAAGTAATAGAGTTGGGACATAGATATGGTAATAATAAAGATGGTGATTCTATGATTGGAGTTTAAAAAACATTGATTTAATGCCATCCCTCAAAATTTACACATGGAGTATTTTTGCAATCCCAGTAAAATATTGGTTATTTAATTTGTAATTATATACAAAAATAAAATCATATATATACATACATACATATGTATGTATAAAATGACTGACCTACTGAATCTAAAATTAAACTTCAAAGATAATGAGGCAAAAGTGATTTTCATCTCAAGAGTTTAAGAAACAATGTGAGATTTTTCTAGGAATTATTATAATTGATTAAAAGAGCATATTTATGATTTTGGTATCCCCAGCCAATGAGAAGAAATGAGGAATTTAATAATCATGTGAGGAAAATGTTAAAAATGTTTTTGGAAGAAACAAAAATGAGATTATTCTTTTAGACATCAAGCCAAAGCATATCCAAATAGATTAAAAGTTTAACATAGCAACAAAGACAAAGCCCTAGGAAAAATGAAGATTAATTTATAAACCTGATTTTGGATCCTTAATAAATTTGTTTGAATACAAGCTCTTGTGGAAAGTAAGTGTGGAAATGATGAGGGGTATTGGATTCAAGAAAGGAGTGCAAGCAAAAAGAATTTAGCAAAGGGCTACATATGCAGGACTTCAAATTGATATAAATTTAAGTTGACTCTAAAATTAGACAAAATGCTTTACAAAGTTACATATGGTGTAACAAAATAAAGTAAGTTAAAAACCAAGGAAGGACTAAAGGAAAAATAATTACGACAATTTAAATGGATTTGATAGGGAAAGCAGTGCAATAAATTCACAATGAGAATTTTGATATACTTTCTAAAAATGTCACTACAGCTTTACATTTTCCAAAAGCAAGTGGAAAAGATGAACGTGCTCATCCATGGGATTTCCATTAATTTCTTAGTATTACCCTCAACTCTAGAGTTATCTTATTGATCAAAAAGGACTAGAGGTTATAATGGCTACAGTTTTAATGGTCATTGCAAATGTTATGACAACAAATTTTATCAACCTAGCGGTGCTATTTTGTTGGAGAATCATGACTACTAAATACTATAATGAGTAATCTAATTAATGCATATTAAATTATCCATCAGCTGTACACTCTAGAATATATTTTGATAACATCATATGAGAACTTTAAATAAAGTCATGTTGTGCCCTAAAATGCCACTTCTAGGAAATAATCACAAGGAATTAATTGTAAGTATCAACCAAGATTTATGTTCAAGGTAAATTACAGTATTATTTATGCCAGTAATACACTGGGAAAATTACATATTCAATAAAGGAAGAATTTTTAAATGAAATATATTTTACTGTTGATAGAAGAATTTGCTAGTCTCGTTAAAATAAAGGTTAGTCTTTAAAAGATACAATATTATGATTAAAAAACATTGAATATAGTATTATCTCAGAGAAATAAATAACACACACACATAAAGTGAAAACAATTTTCTCCTTTAAATTTTATTTAAATTTGAATTTCTTTAAAAATTTTGCATTCTTCTCCCGTTAAGGGAATGCATAGTTCTTTTTAGCAATTATTTTCTTCTGTTTTGAAGAGCTTTGTTGTGAATAGGAGAGAAAAAAACAAAGCAGACCAAGAAGACAGTATTTTTGTATGCATGCATGCATGCGTGTGTATGTGTGTGCGTGTGTGTGCATGTGTGTGTGTGTGTGTGTGTGTGCGCGCCAGTGTGTATGGTAGGAAAAACTGAGCTTCATGCTAATAAGCAACAAGTTTTTAAAAACATGACAAACCATGGGATGAATCAAAAGATAAATCCTGAAATTACAGCAAAAGGAGGGGATGGGATTAGCATCACTGCTTGAAGGGATCATCCTTCAGCAAGGACAGAAGTGAGGTTGTATATAATACAGCAAGAGTCAAGGAAAAGGTAGTGTTTAGGGTGCACAAGTTCAATAGCCCAGAAATCTTCAGAGGGGCAGCAGATGGTATCAGAGATACCCAGAGACACGAATGAGGAGATTGAGGCCTCAAAGTTAGCGGTTGAAGTTTTTGAATAGTCACTGTCTAGAAGGAGGGATGGAGCTGGTCAGAGGCTGCAAAATAATAGAGAGGGTTAGGCTATGACTGGAGTTAAAGTGACCCCAGTACCACCACAGGCGTGTGTGCTTCTCTCCTGGAGAATCACCTGGTGCCATGGCTGAAGAGCCAGAAGGGCTAGCAGCCTGAGGACACTGTGGTGGCCTGGTGGTGGGGCAGTGAATGATAGCATGCTGAGGGGGGTCAGGATTGGGATGCATGCAGGTAGAGAAGTTAACCAAGCAATACCCTACGGGTTTAGGACAACCGGGAAGGATATAAAACCATAACAAGAGTTGGTGAGAGAGGAGAAAGGGAAATTGAAGGAGGGAAGTCTCAGACTTCAGGGGCCACAACAATCCCCAAGGAGGCCTGCTGAAATGTATACTACTGAGACCCATTTCAAGAAAGGTGACTTCATGGGTGGATTCCACCAAATTGCATGTTTAATAATTGACTCAAGTGTTCTGTGGGTCATGCTTTAAAGACGCCTAGGGTAGATATAGTAAGACTCCATGTTGTAGCCAAAAAGGAAAAAAAAGAAGTGAGAATTGCAGAGGAACAAGAGCTACCACTTGGAAATCTAAGAATTGAAGGTGCAAACTTCAGAGTTAGGATCAGCTTGGCTGGTGCTACGATGCAGACCATGGCTGCTGTAGGCTTTGAGTGAGCATGTTGGAGATCCGGACAATGCAATTCTGGAGTTTGGTTTTTGGCGGAGTCTTCAACATATGTTGCCAACCAAAATTTTGTAAGTGCCAAGATAATGTCTCCCAAACTTATATTCAATGGAACAAAGCTTTTACCAGAAATACTCAGAAATATTAAAAACAACAAAAACAAAAAGAATGTTCCATAACCAAGTCATTTGGGGAAATGTAGGATCAAAAAAGTCAAGAAGATTTTTAAATGATGTATTCTCCATTATGTTTTATGAATGTCTAATAAAGAGAGGTAGCCTGCTGCTCTTGAGGGAAGGAAGGGAGGGCATTCCTAATATCACACTGGCCACAGCAATGCTGCCTCTGCTTTGTTCCTTCCCCCCGCCGGCCTACTCTGTCTCTGCCTCCCCTTTCCTCCCCCACCACTCACAGACACTCTTGATTTTTAGAATGACTGCATAATCCTGGGACAAATTAGAGCAGCATGTCTCAGATACCTTTTCTCCATGCCTGGAAATTCACATCAGTCACATTTTTCTAAGAAATCTCTTCTTCAAACATTGTTCCAAAATGATGAAATGGAATAGTCCAAAACTTTCTTACATCTTGCCAGTGTTTTTGCTATATACCTTTCTCCCCCAAATTTGCCATAAAAATAATGTTAAAAACATATTGAACTTCAGAAGCAAATGCTTTTGAGGTCATAATTTTCCCTTTAATCTGTGAAATATAATAACAGATTTTCAACCTTGGACTTTTGCACTTTTTTTGTAAATTCTAGCCCATAATATGCATTGCTGTTATTTTAAAAAATAGACCAATGAATTGGCTTGGTTAATTTCTCTTTTAACAATTTTTCACTTATGCTTATAAGACTGATCTATAGATTTACTTTCTTATGGTGTTTTTGCCCACTCTGCTATTAGGGTCGTGTTCACCATATAAAATTGAGCAGGGTGGTTTCCTACTATTGTCTGTGCTATAGAATAAAAACAAAAAATATGTGGGAATCTTCCTGGCATTTTACTTTCTTCTAGATTGTCTTGAACACATTCACTTATATGTGCATAAAATATCTCTGCATGAGGCTTAAATAAGAAACCTGTTCAGTCGATAAACTTTTAATGGAAGAGGAAAAATTGAGCGCTGTAACAGGCTTAGAAGGGATGTATCTCCTTTTCAGAAGTATTAGTGCTAGTAATAATGCATACGGTACTGTTTTTCAAAATAAACATTAAAAAAAATTTAAAAATAGATCATTTTAAGAAATACACTTGAAAATATATTGAAATCAAGAGTTGTCAAGGAAAACGGAATTTATAAATTTTAACAGAAAGTGAAGTAGTGAATCTGTCCATACAATGTATCATGGCTTATTCAACCCACCCTCTTTCTTAAAAAGTTAGTGTACTTCTGGTCTTTAGTTCTATAGTGAATAAGAAGAATCTTTTATTTTCTATTTACATAAACTAATGGTGTTACAAAATAATAAGAAAAAATGGATTAATGGAGTATTATATCTCAAAGGTGTAATCCAGGACCAATAGGGTAACTATGGGCACAGAGGGTCACTGGCATACTCTACCTAGTAGGGACTGAATTATTCTACTCATAGGATGAATAGCCTGACTAAAGGGACAATCTACCGGCATGGAATCCATTGGATTGTCAGAGCATAGTGAATCATGAGGCCCTGCTTTCTCACTTGTATTCAACAACATGTCCAGTTTTGCTCTTGATAAGTTCATGCAGTGTGTACTTCATGAATGTTAAGCAATGGGCCCAGGCACTATGGATGTTACAGAAAAGAACAAATACTCTTCTATGTAGTGGATGTTTCCCCATACAAACATAATACTGCATCAGTATATATCCTCTATCATAAATCTCAGGAACAAAAGAAAAAGGGGGAAAAAGAGGATGGGTGGTTGGATGTAGGGAGGGAGGGAAGGAAGAAGGAAAAAAATGGTGTGATAGGGTTTGAAATTCACTTTATAATGTTAAGTACAAGAGGCCCATGAAAACAGATTTAGGAGTGGGACTGAGGTAGGAAAATATTTTTCACTGTTTAACTCTCAGGTAGCTTAAAAAATCAACACTTTAATTAAAAAGGAGTTGGTATAATTGTTATTCAATGTCTTTTATATCTTTACTGGAAGATTAACATGGGCTTTTGGTTTACTGAATGTCTTTCCCCTATATAGTAAAATGTGTGCATGCATTTGGACTGTGTATGAGCAGAATACGGTAGCAAAATAAAACCTTTTCTGTTGTGCTAGAAAAGGTAGTACAGAAGCAACTGAGTTGACCACTACCTCAGTCTGTGAATAGATCATAGAAAGTTGTGACTATTAATCAGGATATGTCAATTTGACTGATTAAGAAATCCCTATCAGATTATTAATTCATGATTCTGGATATGTCTGCCAGGTGTTCCTAGATAGGGTTGGCGTATTGGTCAGCAGACTGAGAGTGGAAGACCTATCCTACTTGTGGATGGCACTAATCAAAATGTTTGTCACCTGGATGTAATAAAAGAGAAAGAAGAAAAACATGTGAATGCTCCATTCTGCTTCAGTGAGTGCTTTTTTTTTTTTTTTTTTTTTGCTGCTGCAGCATGTGCATATCAGACTTCAGTTTCTTCAGCCATTTTTCCAGGGAGCTTCCAGCCTTTGACCTCAGACTGGTGCTGTGTCCTTGATCCTTCTTGTCCTGCAGCTTCCAGCTTCTTGGACTGAGCAGCTACTGGGTTCACCAGGTCTCTAGTGCAGAGGGCCACTGTGGACTCCCCTACCTCTGATCTTGTAAGCCCACCTAATGATTCTCCTTGCATAATTATATACACATGCTTTTCTATTGTTTTGGTTCCCCTAGAGAATTCTGACCAGTACAAGAATGTATGTTCGATATGTCTCATCTTCATGCCCATAAAAATAATATATACTACTTACTACTTTAGATGCATCTAGATCATTGTAATTTATGCTTCAACAATAAGTTACTATTTTCAATCCCTCTATGAATTATTTAGTGTTCCATAGATCAATTTACACTAAGTTTAAACTATTTTAAATACTATAAATTTAATATGTATTCTACCCAATTAAATGAAATATGCATTTCTATGGATAATTTCTTCTTTGATTTTAAAATTCACAATTTATTGTATATATTTATTTATTTCTACTTCAGTCAACAGTGATAATCATTTAATATCTACTTGATCTCAAAATGCTTTTTCTTTGAATTTGAAAGTCTTTTCTCTTTCGTTTTTTTGGATACTGAAGATCAAACTCGGGACCTTGCAATTGCGAGGCAGGCGGTGGAAACACTGAGCTAAATTCCCAGCCCTTAAAATCTTTTCTACAAAAAGGAAACTTAAAACATTTTTTGTATATCCTTTTATTAGTACATTTTAGGTGTATAATATAATAACATTCATCATTGGAAATATGCACCTTTACATACTCTTTTGGTTATTATTTTTCCTCCTTCCCCTGCCCTCCCTTCAACCCCTCCATCCCTCCCTATTTACAAAGACTTTGTTTCCTTTTATTCATTTTCTCATATTAATTCCATTCCCTTCTTTCCTTTCCCCTACCCCTCCCACTTCCCCTTCCCCTTTGTCCCTTTTCTTCCTATTTCACATTATCTATTATACCTTTTAGTCCTTATTTACACTTTCAGTTTCTCACACTAGTGAAAATATTCAGTATTTACACATGTGTGTCCTATTTATTTCACTTAAGAACATCACTTCAATGGGCATCCATTTAGCTATAAATGTCTTTAATTTCTCATTTCTTATGGCAGAGTACTACTCCATTTTATAAAAGACCCCCACATTTTCTTTATCCAGTCTCCAGTTGATGGGCATTTGGGTTGTTTCCAAGTTTTAGCTATTACAAACTTTGCTACTATGAACATGGGTGCACATATATCACTGTGGTATGATTCTTTTAATTCTTTGGGGAAGATACCCAGCAGAGGAATAGCTGGGTCAAATGGGACTTCCAGTCCTAGTTCTTTGAGGTACCTCCATACTGATTTCCACAGTGGTTGCACCAGTCTACACTCCCACCAGCAGTGGAGCAGGGTTCTTCTTTCCCCACAGTGCCACCAGCCTTTGCTATTGGTTGATTTCATGATAGCAGACATTCTTTCTAGAGTGAGGTGGAATCTCAGTGTTGTTTTCATTTGCATCTCTCAAATGACCAGTGATGTTGAACATTTTTTCATATGTTTATTTGCCATTTTCTACTTCTTTGTGTGAGAAATGTCTGTTCATTTCAGATGCCCATTTTCAGATTGCGTCTTTAAATTTGGGAGGTCTGATTTTTTTTTTTAAGTTCTTTATAGATTTGAGGTAGTACACCTTTGAGGGACCACTGGTGAAAAATTTTTCCCACATTGAGGGTTGTCTCTTCACACTGCTGGTGGCTTCTCTTGCTGTTCAGAAGCTTTATAAAAAGGAAATTTTCAGTTGTTGCATACTATAATTTTGCATTATCTGTAGGAACAGAAGCACAAGTAGAGACTGAGGAGAAAGAGAGGGAGAGTAAAAAGGGGGAGAAACAGAGAAAGAAAAGTGAGAGAGGGGAAAAGAAAAAAGGAGAGAGAGAATGGAATGACTGAATTATGTTTTTCCAACAACATTTCCAAAGATGTGACAGTGATACAACCAGTCTATGATTTATAGCTAGAATCCAATGTCACTGAGACATTTTATAATTCCTGGAATCCAACGCTATGTGCTCACCCAAACTAAAATAAACACAAACTGGCCTCTTCTCATGTAAGCCAATTATAGCAAGCTCCCTAGAAGTAAAGGAAGGGTGAACGCTCTTATTTTACATACAGATGTTGTCAACTCTCTTTTTAGGTTCCCAAGTTCCATGTTATCTTTCAGAAGTTTAAGAGATGGGTGTTAGCAAAGAAATACTTCCCTGAGGCTCACAGTAGATGTGTCAGATGCCTGACAGCTACTGTCCCCTGTTACTGTTTCTGTCATGAAATTTGATTCTGAAGTAATCAGCACACACATATTTAGTTAACTTAAAGACAGACAATTTGGAAATATGGAAGAGGCAAATGAATCTTTCTATAAGGATTTTCCTTAAGTCCATCTTATCAGTAGCTAGTTGTACTATCCAATTTCTTTCCTATTCATCCCTAAACAACTTCTTTGCTTGGTCCACAATTCCTTGACTTACAGTCCAAAGGAGTTTTACCATCCAGAAGTCTTTGAGTCATGTGGATGAATTCACTTTCTTGGCCAACATATAATTGGGTTCACACTTAGGTGGAAGTCAGGCCATTGACCTTTTCTCTTTGAGGTGGGAAGGAAGCCTATACTTTGCCTTGAGATACAAGATAATCTCTCAGTCTGTCAGACAGTACTTGAAAGCATGGACATGAGCCTATTTGATTTATTCCCCAGAGAAATGGTCAACCAGTCAGTAGGGTCTACAAACAGTTTCGAGACACTTCCAAATGTTGGAAATACAAACTTACAACTTAAGGATCAAGTCATAAACAGCCCGTGACCATCGCCAAATAGTGCATTTGTTTTAAAAATATGGGTACTATTTTCAATCTTGAGCCCTATTGTTGATTTTACTTTCATTACATGACTGTGGTTTTAACTATCATGGCTCAGGATTTTTATTTTCCTTCCTCTACTATACCACTCTCAACCTTCCTGCTTACATTTAAAACTTGATTGATTTATGGTAGTTTTTTAATTGTTTATTTGTGTGGTTTGGGTAAGGTGTAGATAGTTGTCCTCTTTTATTGGTTTATTTAATTGGTTGCTCCCATGGTAACACTTTTAGTACATTTCTTTCAGAAGGTTGAAGGATGGTTTGGGGCCTTTTGTGTGGTGGTCTGTTAATCTTCAACAGACCCTAGTAGGATTCCTTTGGGCTTTTTCCTCTCCTATTTTTGAGCAACTTGACTTCTTTAATCCTTAGGAGACTAAGTATTATTTTTGCTAAGAACCACATCTAGACACATTGGTTTGATGGAAGTTGCAAGTAGATAGGCAAAGGGGAACCACAGAATCACTATTACAGGAGATTCAATACAGTCAGCTGGCAAAAAGACTTCTCAAATTTGCATACTATCACTATGATGTTTATAAAATAGTATGGCTGCTTACTTTGTATTTAGTTTGCAATGAAAGAAAATATAGCTCTGGGAGTTTTGTTACAGTTGTTGTTGTTGTTTTTGTAGATACATTTTTGTCTTCATTGCTGCTAAGGAGCTATTTGTTGGTCCACTATTGTTCATCTTTGACCTGCTCTATGGGGGACTTAGTTGTGGTCTTCTAATTTTAAAGGATGTCATGAGATGGAAGAAATGAAATCACTAATGAAACGTGTTGCGCATTTGTTCAATTAAACATTTCTACTCTATAAAAGGTAATTCTGAAATTTGGAAGTACATATTAAAGACTTAAAACGTAATTTTCAGGTCTTAGTGTTACTCAAATGTGGTTTTGTTCTCATGTGTATTTGATGTTTATTGTGAAATAATGATAAGGAAGAATTTATTTTTGTTGTTATTTTTAATAATGACCATAACCAAAAATGTATACCACACACATCTTAGGTTCTTAAAGAACTGTTCATGTATAATTTATTAATAATTATGCATGTACAAGAGAGATCACATGTGGTTCAGGATTCAAAGGCAGAAATCATGTGAAGTATTCTCGTTCTCTACTTTTTTCTCCTTGACTTGCTACATTTTAGTGGAGGAGTTACAAAATATTAACCCAACAGAGAAAGTGTCATACTCTTATGTGTTTATATTGAATGCCAATCTAAACTCTGATGTGATGAAGTGAAAAATACACTAAAACAATGATCACAATTATACCATCTAGGTATTATGAAACAATCTTAGTACATATAAAGGGAGATATTTTATTAGCAAAATATATCACCTTTCTTAACCCCACCCATAGATGTGAAACCAGAAGAGAGGCAAGACGAGGAGGGTGATGAGGGGTATGGATAAAAATGACCAAAGTATGTAATGTGCATGAGCCAAAACGAAACTCATTCATCTGTATAGCAATAAAAAAAGGAAAAAGAAAAAAGTAGTATATAAGGTTAATTTCATTACTGAGATCAGTTGTTTGGATACTTTTCCTTCCTGTTGGCCAAAGTCTACAATCGTGGATTATTGGATCTCCAAATGTTTTCAATAGCAAGTAAATTTGTCATAACTGTTCTATTGCTAGAAAAACATGCCAAATTTATAGGATGTGCATGTGAAATGGACCTTATACTCTAGTTGTACAACCACTTAGGAAGTTACAAAGCCTACCCTGAAAACTGGGAGAGCAGGGTTCTTCCTCTTGTCTGTGCTGTTCCCAAGGCTTGGTACTTTCCATCTGGCTAGGTGAGTAAAAGAACACCATGTTGTATGTGTCAGGGCTCATGCTGAGCATTTTACACATATTGCCACTTCTAACAAAAAGGGTGGTTACAGACAGCACTGAGGTTGAATTCTGCTTCTGATAACTGCTAGCTGTGCCTCATTCTGACTTCTGTGGCTCTCAGGTTCTTTGTTCGAAAGAAAATCATAGTTTCCACTCCATCATTTGAATATGTGTAATGACCCCCAAAGGCCAGGGTATTAATGGCTTGGTCCCTGGGGGTGCACTATTGGGAAGCAGTAGCACCTTTAAGGGATGGGGCCTCATGAAGATCCTTATTTCACTGGGGACAGACTGTCAATGGGGATTGTGGGAGCCCAGTCTCTTCTTTTCTCTCTCTCTCTGCTTCCTCACTTGAGATGTTAGTGCTTGCTTGCTCCAACACATTTTCCTGCCATGATGTACCACCTTTGCTATAAGCTCACACCAATGGGGTCTCCCAGTCTTGTGTGTGAACCTCTTCAACTATGAACCAAAATAAACCTCATTGCTTCATAAGTAAACTGTGCCACTATTTTGTTATAGTGGTAGAAAGTTGGTTAATACAGCTAGAGCTTTTTTGAGGACTCAATAAGATCAATGTGGCTTAAAAAGATTACTAGTGTTTAGGCTTTTTCTAGTAAAAGTGGTTACTATTTATGTGATTCAGGATGCCAAGGAAAAATAGAAGAAAAAGGAGATGCTAATGATGTCAGGGCAAAATGACAGTGCAAATGGTATCCAATATGTTGCTTTCTTTATGGATAAGTATTTTTATGAATCAGGACAAGAGAGATGATTATTTGATTGTAGTTTTTTAGTTAGAAATATATTGTTATTGTAATAAAACTTAGGGAAAATATCACTAGGACCCCAAATACAAGTCTGCTATGGAGAATTCTGCTTAATTTAATATTTACTGGTAGGATTTTCTTTTACTTAGTCACTAATGCACTGATCATTCTAAAACTCTTACAGTAAGAAAGTCCTAGTATTTACTCATATTATTAGAATAATTGTGTTTTTTTCATAAGTACATTATTAACTCTAAGATAATCCCAAAATATGGAAATATGTGTTTACGCAAGAGATTCTGCCATCTGACAATAAGGCTTACAGTTGCATTTTTTGATGACAGAAAGATGAAATTATTAGCATATAATTAATTCATTCTCAGCAGAAGTCAGGAAAGGCTAAAGGTTAGCATTTGGTACAGAGATTTGGATGAGCTTATACAATCAGAAGGTGAACTCTCTTCAAATAATGCATACACGCCCCAGAAAAGAATTTAGTTCTAAGATCTCTTTAGCCACTCACTTTTTAAACATCAAGAAAGCACTGTAGTGCAAGGACAAGAGTTCGATCCCCGGTACAAAAAATAAAAAAAAAAAAAGAAATAAAATAAAATAAAGAAAGCACTGTAGGTCAGAGATGGTGGCTCATACTTGTAATCCCAGTATTCTGGGAAGCTGAGGTAGGAGGATCGAAAATTTGAGCCCAGCCGTGGCAACTTAGTGACTTAGGGAGGCCCTGTCTCAAAGTAAAACATTTTTTTTTGGCATTTTTATTTATTTTATTTTATTTTATTTTTTGGTACCGGGGATTGAACTCGGGTCCTTGCGCTTGCGCAGCAGGCGGTGAAACCACTGAGCTAAATCCCTGGCCCTAAAACATTTTTTTTTTTAAAGGACTGGGGATGTAGTTTAGTGTGAAAGTCCTAAATTCAATCCTTAGTACTGCAAAAAAAGGAGAAAAGAATAAAGAGTTATACATCTTTTAAAAATATGATATTACAAAAGGTATCATAAGCACACTGTAGGAAATTTTAAAAATATATATAATAAAAATTTTAAGATATACTTTCTGTTTTAACTTTTGGTTCTACATTTGGGATCATTTAGAATAATTTTCTTATACAGAATTATTTTTTCTTATAAAATTTACAGTTTACACTTAATATACCTCAAAAATCCTCTATCATTACATATTCTCCTAAAACCGTCTTATAAGTTGATGCAATTCATTTCTTTTTATGAAACACTTTGCTTCATTGATTCAATTCCCTAGTTGTTTATATTGAATGATTATTCTATGTTATTTAAAATACTGGTACTTCACCATTAGGAACAAACTCTTTCAGTTTATTCTTTGTACAATCTATCCTTGTTCTCTTTGAATAAATTTCTGCAAAATAAATTAGTCAGTTAAAGGGTCCAGATTTCCTTGAATTCTGCTAGATAGTATTATAACTGTAATTATTTCTTTTATAAATAGCTCACAATTTAAGAACTCGTATTCCCATCAAGTATTTGGCTTACAAGTTTTGGTTGACATAAAATATTTGTAGGGAACAAAGGTGCTCATTAGCTTCTCAGGGGCATCTTGTGATAATTCTTGAAGGACAAGAACTCAAAATAAGGTGTCCAACCATGCTATGCAAAGATATGAGACAACTCAGCCTGAAAACCTCACTTGCCATTAGTGCACAGAACTGAAGGCCTGGGTGGTTGTACACAAAGGCAAAGACTGAAAGGAACAACACTCTGTACATAATTAATTTCTCCCCAAAGCAAACTTTTCTCCACATTTGAAGAAATAGCTCAGAAACACCAATAGTCTCCATGATTTCATTCTTTGCACTTCCAGTACCTCAAAGGAGCGATGCCAGTGACCTCCCCAAACTGAGTTATGCTGTTTACAACTCATGTTCACATATCGATTATGCAAGAAGAAAACTCTGGAGGCTGCACTTCATGGCGGTCCGTGGGGGCACTCGGAGGGTGGAGGGCAGCAATGACTATCACATGACATGTGACTTGTGCCTGGCAAGTGTGTGGGATGCATGTGAAGACAGTAAATAGAGTTTGTAGAATATCATTTGTTTTGGCAGAAAGATTTCTGATCAAAAGGGGGCCATAATTTCACAAAATTTTATGACAATGGAAAGTCATCGCATTTAACTACCTGACATCTGAGTTTGGGGCATCACAGTGTACAACATCCCAACTTGGTAGCAAAGTAACTTGTGTTGGCTAAAGGCTTAATGGACCCCATTTCTTGGGATTAAAAATCATCTGCTCCCAGCAAATTCAACTTTCTGCTTCGTTTTGTTTTTCATCCCCAAGTAAGGGATGGAGTAGGAGGAAAAGCAAAGGAAGACCAGCTTTAAATGACTTGTAAAACCAGCCCAGAAAAAAAAAAACTTTTTGGACATCAAAAAGGTCTTACAAAACAGGCTTTTGATGATTTAAGTGTAAATGAATCAAAAACACATGGATAACATTTTCTTTTAAAATATACTTGGGCTTAAAAAATTAAGAGGAAAAGTAAATGGCAGAGAATGTTTTAGATTTGGTAAAAGAGGAAAAAATGTAAAAAATAGCTTGAGGAATTTGAGACACCCCAATTGCATGTGGGGTTGCCTGCACCCAAGGAAGAATAAGTGTGATAAAGACTGAAATCCCCTACATCCCAAAGCCCTGGTCACCGAACTACACACACGGGGTATAACAAAGAGAACTCCTTCCTGAAGTACATGCTTTGCCATTGGACTGGGAGGATCATTTTGGGGGACCCTTTTTACTGAGAGAACATAGGTTGTAGTTTCAGATCCCTGGCTATAAATCCAATATCTAACTGCAAATTACTGCTGGGGACAGAATTGGATGAAAAATAATCCACCTAGGGTAGAAATGAGCTGATATGAGGTCTTGCTCATATAAGCACCTACTGTCTTTCTTGTTCTTTTTGCATTGCAAGCACTTACAACTCAGATATAAAATCATATGATAATATATATAAAACACTTTATTTCCTGCTACAGATAATTTCTTATTTACTTTCCCACTGTACAAACATAGCAACAGAACTCAATGTGCCCTCTAAATTTTGAAAATTAATACATGATAAATATACATTGTTGTTTATTTACTACCTTCAGGCAAAGTTAAAATTCTAAATCTGAAAAGCTGTGAGACAAAGCCAAGAGGGCTACACTGTCCTCACTGTACTACCCTTGTGTATGTATGTGTGTATGTTTGTATGTACATATGTATTTGCAGAAGTGGGGATTGAAGGCAAGGCCTTCTCACCGTACTACATCTCCAGTCCTTTAAAAACATTTTTAAGACAGGGTCTCACTAAGTCTCTAAGTGGCATAAGATGGGGTGAAACTTGTGATCCTTCTGCCTCAGCCCTCCAGAGTGCTGGGATTTCAAGTGTGTACCACCACACCTGGCTATTATATTTCCTTTTCTATTGACACTCAGAGAACTTGGGCCACTTCATGGAGCTGGTATCTTTACTGATGTGGGAAGCCAAACCCTTTGACATAATCCATTCCTCAAACATATGATCCTAATTGATTAGTGAATATTTTTATCCACAAACTTTGATTAGCTATCAAAAAGGAATCCTGTTTCTAAGTTTAAGTTTAATTAAATCGCCTACTCTTGCCAATGCATTGGAGACTAGGAAGAGGCACGCACACTTAAAGCAACCACTTAATGATTTCTCCAGAATGTTCACAGTTAGGACAATGAAATAAGTGAATCCAACTTAGAAAGCTTCTTTTGCTAGCATCAGTATACTACCTGAACAATTAGCATTTGTCCCTGGCATTAGACGGAGGAAAATTCCAAATAAAATCACCACAACTTTTATTAATTCAGGAAACATGTTTGGTTCTTCGTGAGTTCCTCACTCAGTTGATTTATTTCTAGCAATATTTATAGAAACATGACATATTGGGACTGGGGTGATGTTTTCATTCTCAGGTACGTCATAAATATTTGATGTTCTTTTCCTCCCGCTCTGCTGTTCTGTGTCTCTCAGAGACCTCATCAGTGTCTCTTTTCTCATTGACTGTCCAATTTTCCAGTCCTTCTGCCTTCCTGATCCATCCCAGATAAAATAGTGACAGCCAGGACTACTATTTAACCTACATGTTCAACATCAATGCCAAGCACCCCCTTCTCACCTCCATTATTCCTTTCATCTCCCTCCCATTTCCTGACGTACGATCCAGGAAAAATCTCAGATCCACCACATTCATTTTCTCATTATATTTCTAAAATACTGCAGTTCTGTGGAAGAGAATCATGCAGTAGGGCAGATCACCACCTTCCCTCCTTAATGGCCTTCAGCCTTAGCCAGGCCACCTTCAACTATGTTGATGAGTCTTTGAATTTTTCTCAAGCTGCCTCCCATTCCTTTGTCCCCAGGGCCACTCTTATATCTTTGCTGCTGTTCTGGCTTTTATTTGATCCTGGAGCCTTGCTGTGAACACTTGATCTTGTCTTCTATTTGCATCTCCTCCGTACCACACTGCAACTCATCTTCATCTGTTCCCACCCCTCTCCTTGTCTCCATAGGCAGGGATCAGGATGCCTTGTCTCCTGTCCAATACGGACATCTTCCTATGCCCATGGTCCCTTTTGTCTTCCTTTAAGTCCATAATTACTCAAATATAATATTCCCTGTATTATCTTTAACTATCCCTTCTGTCTTGACTTCTTTCCCATGGCCTACATAAATGTTTGAAACTTTGCACACTTAAAAACAAAATAGCAGCAGCAGAAAACCTCCCAGGGCTCAGTGTCTACTCTGAGGCGTTCCTCCAACCTCCTGCCCTGTGGAGTGAGACTTCCTGTAGAAGTCATGGCCAGTGGCACCTCCACTGAGTGATTACCTCATCCTCTCACCCTATAACCCTCTCATCCTGCTTCAGCCTCCAGCCTTTATGTCTTCTGAAAAAGTCACCAAAAACCTTCTTTCTAAATTCAGCGACACCACATTCATACTTTCCCCACTGGGCCTCCTGGCTGCCTTTGATATTCTGGAACATTCTTTCTGCTTGGAATCATTTGCTGGTTTTACCACTCTCCCTCTGGGCCTCCATGACCATTTCCTCTCTGTGCCATTCCTGGAGTCTCTTGCTTTGCCACCTCACTGGTTGTCTATTGCTTCCTCCAGGCTTATGCTCCTTGTGCACTGATCCACATGGGTGCCACTGTCTTCCTTTTGCTGATTTCAACCCATTTGATCTTTGTTCACCCAGTCTCTCTTTTTCCTCAAATAAATGCCATCTCATGCTTCTGCTCATGCTATTTTCTCTTCTCCTGTTCATTTCTTGAGCATCCTTCAGCTTGGAGCCAGACATCTTTGTTTGCTGGAAGCATTTCCTGAAGCTCTAGGTTGCCAGTGACCCTCCTCCTGTTTCTCAGCACCATCCGCAAACTTCTCTCTAGTTCTTTCATCCTTGCTTGTAAATGATTTTCTCTGGGTCCCCAAGTCTTGCCACTCTTTGTGCCCCTGAGGGACATGAATGAGCTTGGTACCAAGTAAACAGTCAATGCTTTTTTTTAAAGGACAAATCAATATATTTCCTTAATTGAAAAGGGTATGTACTACATATACTTTTTAAGATTTAAAATGAAGGAAGAAATAGATTGAAATATATTTGTCTTTCTGACTGTATAATCTATATACACTAAACATATAGTTGGCTTTCTGTATCCATGGACCTTGCATTCATAGATTCATGCAACTGCAGATTGAAAATAATTTGAAAAAATACAATGTCTGTACTGAACATATACAGACTTTTATTTGTAACTGTCCCCTAAACTTCAGTAAAATGACCATTTATATATAACATTTACTTTGTGTATGACATCATGAGTAATCTAGACATTGTTTAAAGTGTATGAGAGGATATTCCTAGATTATATGCAAATACTGTGCCATTTTATGTAAAAGATTTGAGCATGGCTGGTTTTGGTATCCACAAAGGGTCCTGGAACCAATCATCTGCCCATACATGGAGAGGGACAATTATATATCCTTAATGCAACAGACATTCTTTTACAAGACCTTTTTAATCTCTATAAACTGGCCTGTTCTGAAAAACTATTTCCTCTTGTTGATTTCCTCCTTTTCCTCTTTCAAAACGTTAATTCCTTAGAGAAAATTTCCATGGTCATCCACAGACTTATGGAGCACATCCATCCTCAATTCTTATACTAACTTTACACTTAGGTTTATGTAATTAATGTTATGTACTTATATAGATTTCTACACTGTTCTTAGGAGTATTTGAATTTATAATTTCTATTTATTTATTTTGTGTTTTACTGTCCTCTTCTTTGGGAAGGCAAGTACTTATTGATTTTGAATTTCACTGTGTTTTCAATATCTCTACAACTATGTTTAGCACATTAAAAGGGGTCAGTCAATATTTACCAAATAACATGAATGAATGAATGATACATGAGCGGGGGACTCAATTATCCAGAGGCAAAAGGAAGGCTAGTGTAAAAAGGTCATGAAGTCTGAGGCTTGAAAATTGTCCCTACTGTAAAAAAGAGAAGCAACACACTTCCATGCAGATGTACTCTGTCAGGATTAGAGCTTAAGTAGGCTTTGCATTGTTTACAAGATACAGAGACAAAATGGATGTAGTCTTCTTTTTCTCAGTTTGCAAACTTTCTCTCTTTTATTTGGAAAAATATCCCCATTGTACATGTTTGCCCACAAATGCTGGCTAAAACAAGAAGAATAATCAAAGCCCCCACATACCAGTGGCATTGAAACATGGTGTATGTGTGTTGGGGGAGTCATGCTATATGTGCCAGAAATGATATGATCTGACTTTTGGTTCCTTCTTTCTCCAATCTATTATGTATCCTGCACTTTTCTGGGTAGTGTCAGATCTAACCATTGTAGAGGTGTCACATACAGCTGAGAAAACAGATCAGTCTCTTTGAGAAATGTTTCAGTGCTAGGCTAAGATACTTACATTTTAAGTTTTAGGAGTTTTTTAAAAATATGTTAGAATTATGTCTTCCTCTGTTTTGGGGATAAGTGTTCTGCTTATAGATTGTATGCTGGAGGTTTTCATCAATTAAAGATAAACCAATTAGGAGACTAGCTCTAATCCTAGTTTTAAGTGTTGATAAAAATTTGAATTATTCCATTTATCCCTTTTATTCTCACTTCACAATAGATTCTAAAGTACAAATGGTTAGTGTAGTGAAATGGAAAAAAGTAGAATCAAGGAGTAATATAATGCAAAAGTCATATAGAGACCAAAAGATTTACTAATTAAACATAAGCCTAACTCTTGTAAGGTAGTTATAATTCAGTCATAAATTTGCTCTGGAGCTTCCTGGAGGCCAAAGCAAAACAGGAAACATAGTCACTTACATAATTTATATTGTGCATACAGCAATAATAGTTAATATTTATTGTGTTCTATCTTTGTGCCAGACACTGTTTATATATGTCCTTTACATATAATCATTTCCACATAAATATGAAGGCCTCACATTGTGCATAGAACACTCTATTAGCTAACTCAGCTGATAAAAAGATCTTCTCCAATGAGGAAGTGAAAATGTACGCTGAAAGGTACCCCCCCTTTTTTCTTTAGAGAATAATCAACCCAAATTAAACTTTTAAATTTTTTGGTTTAAAGCAGCCAGCCTGTTTCAATAAAGTTGCCAAATATTCTTTACCAAAAGGAAGCATTACAAGATATGACAAACAGGAAAGCTAAACAAAAGTCAACAGTGTTGCAAATCATACATTTATGGGAGGAAATACTCCAGTTCTGCAGCCAAGCCTGGAGCTGACAGACCATGGGAGCTTGAACGCGAATGGGGAAGTATGCTGTGCAATCCTCCATCCAAAGGTGCCAAGAGATCCTGGGCCCAGTTATGCAGGCAGCCAATGAGTACACTTGCTGGAAGCACAAGGCCTTGGGAAAAGAGAGAGAGTAATAATCCACGTCCAAATAGTTTTTAGAAATCCGAACCTAAGGTGGCTAAGGTGAAGCTCAAATAATGCTTGATTCTGTTTTACATTTGACTCCCTGGAAAGTAGTGACAAGGTGACAACAATCCCAACACCTTTGGAACTAAATGGTAGGAATTTTCCCTACATCTTTCTTAGATATCTTCATGACCTGTGTTCCCACCGTAAGACCCAGACCTTGCAGGGGGAGTCACTAACTCAAATGCCAAACAAGAAAGATAAATGAAGTACAGCATCGTAATTTAAGATTCGGGGCTCAGTGCTGCCAAATAATTCCATTTTGAAAAAAGAAATAACACATCTAGGCAATCCACTGAGATTTCCCAATCTTTAAATGTTAATAACAAAATCTTCCTGAGGCCAAAGCCATTCTCTATGAACTGAAACCTTCAATTTAAAACTCTTGGTGGGAGAGGTGAAACTTTGTGAAGGAAATTCCCTCATTATAATTTTCAGTAAAAACTTTGTAGTGAATCAATGAGAGTGATAGTTGCTGATAAAGATTTTAGGCTTCTGTTTGTGATTGAGGATGGACACATAATTGAGAGAAATAAAATGAGCTGAAACATGAACACCCAAAGCAAGGCTTTTATTAAGGGACAGAACTGCCGGGTTGTCTGGGACAATGGAGAGAACAGCAACTAGAGGTTGGCTGGGTGAGGTTTCTAAGGGCTGGGGAAGGGTGGTGGTGGCAGATGATTGGCTATGACCGGGGGTGAGGTGGGAAAAAGCAGGTCTTTGTTTTCTCTGGAGTGACACCTTTCCTGTAGGCAGGGGCCATTTTATCTAGCAGAGAACTCTATAGATAATCACTTGTGCTGACAACAGAGATGACAGTCCTTTTGTGAAGATCAAGGCTTACCAGAAGGCCAATCAACCACCTTTACATGAAGCTAAGTGAGGGAGTGTCTGTGGGTTGGGTTTTCCTCTATTGAATGCTGGGTCAGCCCAAGCAAACATGGTCAAGATTTCACCAGGGAAGAACAACCTAAGCATCATTCTCTAAAGGAAGTGAACTTCAAAGAACTCAGGAGAAGCTAGGAAGAGAAGATGTGGAAGGCTGCATTGAAAGATCAGAAAGTTTGTCCTTTGGAAGCACCAAGAGATAACCTGGACCTTGCCGGGAAGGATAGGAAGACAAGGACATCCCAAGGGGCTACTTTTGGAGAAGTCTGGGAGGCTGCTGTTTATGGGTAACTACTGCAAGTCTGTAAGTCTCAAGCAATTGTGTTGTGATGGATGTTGGCCTTTCAGGTTCAGAAAGACTTGACCTTGAAAAGGACCAGAGCAAGGTCAAGATGGTTGCTTCTAGGGACCTCTGTATCTCTCAGTGCCACATCTGACAACAGATATCTCTTCAGAGCACAGTGATTCCTGTTTTATCCTTGCCTCCTATGTTTCACACAAATATCTCTTCCAGCCAGGTCTAATCTGGAACAAAATAAGGAAGGAGATTCTGACAAGTATATGGGCCATCACAGGAGAACAAACTAGCAGAGTGAGGATGGAGACTTCAATTTCTGCTAAAGAGGCCATGATTGTTGTAGCTTAAATGTTTCCTAAACCACTGTGATTTCCCTGTTATAGAGGAAGTCTGTCAAGAGAAGAGAGACAATGGCTAGGAAGTCCAATAAACCTGGATTTGAAGTTTGAGTACTTGCTTGCTTTTCGGTCTTAGGAAACATAATCAACTCTCAGTTCACAGTTTCTCCATCAATATAATGGACTTGATAATACAAATACTGAAGTGCTGTTTTAAGGATCAAACAGAATATGTGGGAAAGTAAATAATGTGGTCCAGTGTACTAAGGCTGTGTCTGCCTTACTGATGCAAGCCTTAGAATCACTAAAGACATCTGACATCGGAATAGGCAAGCAGCGCACTTATGTCACCATTATTACTGCTTATAATAGCAAAAGGGTGCCTCTAACACACATGGATTTTAAAAGGATGGAGGGACCAGGAGGATGAGTAGACAAGGAGGTTTTTCCTGATCTTTTTGGAGGATGATGAAAATGCATTTTCTGTGAAGTTTGCTGTGTGCCAGGACACATTTAGAATAAATTAGTTTTTATTCTCATAGTTTAAAAAGACTGGAAGAAAACATAGCAGATTCTCTAAGTAAGCATTCTTTCATGCTTTGTCCAAAAAGCATACAGACTTGTGATCTTTCTCAAGGTATATCATCACTTACATTCTCGTTTAGCATCCTAACTCTGAGGAGAATCCAGCTTGCATCCAATAAGCAGAAGGAAAGCACCCTGACCACACACACTGCATCTTTCTCCTTGAGCACAGACACACAGTGGCCTTTGGTAAGAGTCAGGGCATGGATTGAAAAAAACAGATGCATTCCAAAAAGACACTAGCTAAACAAAAGTCAAGTCCACCAGGCAAAGCCATCAGGAAATTGGTTAACATTGTTTCCCTCCATTCAACAAAAGATAGCAGGCACTTGTCTCAACATCTCCTTTCATCCCTGAAAGCTTTGAAATTGATTCATAGTTTCATAACTACAACAAAGCAACCTTGGATAGATTAAAATCGAGGCTTTAAAAAAAATTTGAATATCAACAGCATGAATCCCACCCAGGTCTTGCTAAAAACGACTTTGGCTGACGTTATGAAATGCTTCCTCAAGCTCTCCTTCAGCCAAATGAGAAGTCGTCTGGAAAGGATTCATCCTTTTAGTGTACACAGAAGATCTTCTTCTTGGATCTATAAACTAAGTCTTTAAATTCCACTGTAATTACTCCAAAGACATAAATAGAGCTGATACTATTTCTGGCATCCCAGCTGGCTCTTTAGACAAGGTACACAGCATTTTCAAATAAAGCTTCCACAAAGTGTGTAGGTATTCGAGCAACAGACAGATGCCTGGAAATTCTAAAACATAGTGTCTAAAAAGAATGGCTTCCAAAAATGCTAGTGTATGAGACAGGCCCTTTTCTTCATTTTAATTCTTGTACCAGTTGTTAGGAGTGAGTTTCTTGGTAAAGATTGAAGCCTATTCTGTTTTCAACCACTATCTTGGCTCTCCGTGAGAGTTTTGTATACTGAAACAATTCATTAAAATACTCATACATAAAGTTTTATTAAGGGAATATGTTACTGCTCTCAGATTCATTTTGTAGCTATTAACCAGTACAATTTAAAAGCTTCATTTCAAAAGCCAGAGCCTCACAAAAACATGTAAGTGTGAATGTTGATTAATACTGAAGATGGATGCTATCCATATCCAGGATTCTTCTCAGATCGGGAAATGAACATTTTGCTCTTGCTCTTAATGGACACCTTTGACTTTCTTAAGAGCCAAATAGTAAAATCTCAAGCCATTTCTTCAATTGTTTGCTCCCCATTGTTTCTGGTCACATATGTTTGCCCTCTGAAATTTGAATTCAGATTACAGATCATTGGTACCAAAGGGAAAAAAAGTCAACAGAATAAATTTCTGGAAACTATAGTTGATTTTAATTCTTGATTTAATAATAAAAAAGATGTGATATCAGCATCTGGTTACTATTTATCAGTGCATCATAGGTGGGCCCTGCACTGCCTTCTAACTAACAGATTAGGGCATAGTTGATGGGGGATCACATTTGTTAGGTGATGCTCCATCTTTGTCCATTTTTTGTTGCTATAACAAAATGCAAAAAACTGGATAATTTGAAAGGAAATAATTTATAACTTATAAGGAAAATCTCACTATTTTGGAGGCTAAAAGTCCAAGATCAGGCAGTTCTATCTGTTTAGTCTGTGGTGGTGGTCATCTTGGCTGATGGTATATGGGCAGAAACTTGGGCAACATAGAGAAATCAAATGAAAATGTAGGAAGCTAATACCAGGGAGACCATATGTTGTTCTAATCTTGATAGCTTTGCTTTAATTTTTTGTTTCATTTTGTTTTGCAGTTCCCGAGATAGAACCCATAGCCTTCTCACTGAGCAACATCTCCAATACCTTTTTATTTTGACACAAGGTCTAGCGAAGCTACCCAGGCAGGCTTTGAACTTATGATCTTCCTGTGCCAGCCTCCAGAGAAGCTGGAATTACAGAGGTGTATCCATGTCTGGCCCAGGCTTGCTCTTTTATAACAACCCACTCTTGTGTGACTCACTCCTCAGGACCAGCATTGATCCCATCTGAGGGCAGTACCCCAATGACCTACCTACCTTTTGTTAGGCATCATTTCTTAAAGAGTCCAACATCTCTCACATCACCACACTAGAGACTAAACTTCCAGCACGTGAGCCTCTAGAGGTCAAACCACACCCAAACTATAGAGCTATCCAAAAATATACCTTAACAAACCAGAGCTGGAAAACTTGCTGAAGGTTTGACGAAGTAAGTGGTCATGACAGAGAAACTCAGGTGTCATGGAACTACCAGGTGGCCTCTAAGAACTCCAGAAATTCCCTAGGAACTGCAGTGGCTCCTAGGAGATGAAGACATCCTTTAGCCAACAGCCCATGGAAACTGAAGGGCCTCTATTCTACAAATACAAGGAAAAGAATTCCACCAGTGACTCATCAATAGCCAGCTTGGACATGAATCCTTAATGAAAGAAACTTTCCAAAGAGAATGTAACCTAATCCACACCTTGGTTCCAGCCCTGTGAGGGCAATGGACTTAGCTAAGCAATGTCTACAGATATAACTCTGACTAGGGTAAAACCTGAAACCATGTATTGTTCTAATCTTCTAAGTGGATTGTACCTTGTTGCACAGAAAAAAAAAATCAAATATACACGTTGAACTGGAAAATTTGACTATTTTTTCATAAAAATAAAATTCTTAAGTTTTAATTTAAATGATCAGCTATTAAATTCTTTTCCTCTTGTTATCTCTTTCTTCCTGAATCAAATAAAATTTTTAAGATTTAAGATTTCAAAATTTTTAAGATTTTGCAACTGCAATCCTAAGGTCATATGAAAAAATGCCTCTTCAAAATTTGTTTAGATATCATATATCATCAAGTTGGTATTCATTGATAGCTGAGTAAGGAAGAGTCCAGTTTAAAGAATACATTTTTCTTTATAAAATATTTCTACAGTGAACTTCTATAATAGAAATCCTTTGCTGTGGAAAGGATTTGAGGACATTTTTTCCTAAGAGAGAAAGTAAACATTTAGTCACTGGCCCAGTCCTGCACATTATTGAAGGCTCATATGAATGTCACTTATAGCTAAATACACTTTCCATGCCTTTTCCAGTCAGAGTTGACTATTTTAGGGCTCAGAAAAATATCTTGACTCTAAACATTTTACCCTGTTTTGTCACTGCTTCTTCTCTCAGCTATTTCTACCACTAGTCCAGCATTGGCAAAATACAGATGATTGACCAAATCCTGCCTATGGCCTGGTTTTATGAATAAGTCTTTATTGGAACATAGCCACGTCCTTTTGCTTGCATATCACTTATGGTGATTTATATGCCGTATAGCACATAGTTGAATGATTACAACCAAGACCTATGGCCCAAAAGTCTATATTATTTACGACTTAGTCTGCTATGGTTTGGATAAGTATCCCTGAAAAGTCCATGTGTTAAGTGATTGGTCCACAGGGATATGGTGGGATCTTCAAGAGACAAGGCCTACTGAGGAGTCTTTAGGTCATGGAGGGTGTGTCCTTGAAGGGAAATGTGGGACTCCAGCACCTCTTCTCCCTCTTCTTCCCTTCCTGGCCACGAGACCAGTGGTTTTGCTTTGCCATACTCATCTGCTATGATGCTCTGGCCATAGCCCTGTATTCATGAGTGACTTTGAGGAGGAACAGAATCAATATAAAATATATGTATACTTATACAAAGGGATTTATTATGTATCTTACAGGATCAGAAGCAGAAAAGTCACTCTGGATCCCTCTGTGCTGACAGCCAAAGGATCCAGTAGCAGCAGTTGAAAGTTGAAGGCCTGGAAGCTCATTGTAGAGTAGTCTTGGTGAATCTATGGCATGTGTGTTATTGTGTTTTTCTTTTAAGCCAGAAGATGTTAATGGAGGGTAGTTTCTGTTTCTAAACTAAAACCTCAGTATTCAGGTTTAATTGCAGTGTTGGTACTTTGCAATAAATAAGCGGCTTTTGGGTTACAGTTTGGCACTTGATCTCTAAAAGGGTCACCATCCCCGCTCTGGAGTCACTAGTGTGTGTCTGTGGTAGAGGGTTGAAGAGTCTGCACTGGATGGCTGAAGGAACCAGAGATCAAGGTCCAAAGGTAATGATGAAGACTGCAGCTCTTCCCCTCAAAAAGGGGAAACACTTCCTTCTTTCCCTTTTTATTCTACCCTGGCTCTAAGCCTATTGATTAGTGAGATCCACATCTAGGTTGAGTTTTCCCCTTTGAGTCTGCTGGCCTGCATGTCAATCATCCACAAAACACCCATAACTTCTTAATCTGCTAGATGATTCTTATGCGAGTCAGACTAGCATAATACAATTAGTGGTCATAAGGCCCCAAAACAAAGGATCATAGACTCAACTGTCTAAAATTATGATCCAGAATAAACCTTTTCTCTTTACAATTATCTCATGTATTTTTTATAGCTGACTAGAACAGAAACAGTTCCAAAAAGAGTCTGCTAATCCTTGTCCCAGAGCATGAACTGCATTCTGAAATTTTGTTCATCTCTGTAGCTGCAAGCGTTAGCCTGTGGTGAGCCCTAAATTTGTCACTTAGTGAATATAAATATTCATTAAACACCTGTAATTCAGGACAACATTAAGATATAACTTCTAAATTAGATTTTCTCTATAGTAGCCCATGGAATTTGGTTAACAGTATGACTGCCAGGAGGAAAAGTCTGCTCTACTTTGTATTATCCCAAAAGAGGAAAACAGAATGAACAGAGCTGGCTGTTAGAGGATATTCCTATCCTTCATTAGAAGACTGTATTTAGACCAAATTCTCATTTATTAAACAATTTTCACATTAGTTACCAGGCCCATATGTCTTTCAAGGGACAGTTATTCTCTTTTCAGATTCACTTAGAATCAATTTCCCCAAAACCTCTGCTGTATTCACTAACCAAGAAACCTTTTAATTTTCATTTGTAAACCTTTTTTGATGTTGTTCTCTTGTCAAAAACAGGAAACCATTATTTTCCAGTAGTAAACAAGTTCAAAATCAAGTTAGCCACTCAGCTCTCCAGCTCAAGACTGTGTTTTGTACGCATGAAAAAAAAATTGTCTTTCTGACAATTCATCAAATGTATCAGGATTTTCAAGGGAAAGCCAAGTGCCTTGGAATTTTGTGGGAATCAAAGAATTTAAAGATCCTTTGCCCCTGGTTTGGGTCTTCTCCAAACCCAGCGAAACCCTTTAAATCTCTTGTGATTCATCCCTTCACCATGTTGGTCCCCAGAGATCAGTCTGAATGCTTTCTCCTTCAGCCATCCACCCAGTCTCTCTGATTCCCATATGGGTTGTATATAGTGACACTAACCACCAAGCACAAAACAGAGCAAGATGTTTGCTACGGATATCAAGTCTCAAAAGAGACAAATACTCTGACACAAATCATCATAGCTTTGTGAGTCACCATAGACTGCTGTATTTAAGAATGCCAAGAAAATTACTATAAAGTGTTACCTAAAGATTTTGTAAACAAGTGTACTAAACCCATAGAGGAAGCCTAAAGGCTGGGATAACCTTCTCTTATTTCATCACGATGTTTAAAATATTTTTAAGTCACCCGATGAGTCTCTCAAGAAGAAAGCGACCCCTATTTTCAACTGGTGACAGTAAACAATGTCGGATTTTTCTAGCTGTTGATTGTAGCCTAGTATTGGCCCCTGCTCCCTTTACCACCTCACCTTTGATCTTTACCAACTCATCTTCAGTTAGGATAATCTTTTCCCTGGTCAGTAGTAAATTCAGAAAAAAAGTAGATTCAAAATATAAGCAACTTTACCTATATTTATCTACATACTCACATATTGAAAACAATGTCATTTGCCTTTTTATTTTAAAATACTTTTTCCCTGGTTAATTGTGGACTGGGGGTAGCAACTTGTCTTTTTCAGTACAGTGTTAACACCAAAGATTAAAGGTTTTATAATACCCTCCTCAACAAAAAATAAATTGGTAATTCTTATATCAGTTCCCCAATTATTAAAAATATATATAAATACCATTAATTCAACTTGCTATATCTAAAGATATATAATCTTACCATTTGACTAACCTTAAAATTGTTAGCAATATATCTCAGCTTTTTGAGAGGTACTATGTCTATGAAGTCAGGTGTGTATTTTACACTTACAGAAAATGGCTTGGGTTAAACACAAATCATGTTCTCTGCTGTCACATGTGTGACATTGACTGCTACATTAAATAATACAGGAACAGGTCTTCTTTGAGCAAAGGGGAATATCCTGAGTAGTAATAGTCAATAGGAAAGAGCATGTTCTTCACATTCACTTACAACAGGAGATTCATGATGTCAATTTGTTTCACTATTCAAGAAGAGAAGGACAGTCACTTTATGAAGGAGATAACTGCAATTATTTTCATTGCAGAGAGCACTTCTTCCTTTCAACTGGTTAATGATCTTTGGGATGATGTGCTGACTCTATATAAATGTTCTTTTTTCACTTTTTTATTGCTACATTATTGCAAGACATAATAAATACATTCATCATGGGTATTGGTACATAGTGCATCTCCATCCTTTTTACTTCCCCTCCTCTCTTCCCTCCTGTCTCCCCCTACTCTCAGATCATCTTCCCTTCTCCACAATGTTTATCTCTCTTTTTTCTGCTAAAGAAACTGGTAACAAATGATTTTGACATCCACTAATGATTTTCACATGAGTCTCTGAATCAATCATTACATGATATGTTCTAAAACAGGGACTTTTTATTGTATTGTTCCTTATACTGTCATTAGATGTCAAGTGCTTCCTTTGTCTTTCTCTTTTCCTTTTACTATTGCTTGTCAAAAACTTCTGCATAATCCTACTTTTAAATTCCTTTATATATTTCCTGAGGGTTCCTTTTTCCTAGTATTCTGTTCTTATTCTTTGAATATAATTTTCTGTCAAACAATTCTAAGTGTAGTAGATATTTCATGGTTGGCTTTCATTTTGAAGCCACCTTGAATAAGATGGATAAGGACACACTGTAATGTTTTTATTTGACAGAAATTGCCACAAACGTTTCAAATTGATTCAGGGCAATGAAGCAGCCACAAAAGACATTCACAAAAGAGGACTTCCAGTATTGCTTTAGAAAGTGGCAAGAACTGTGGGATAAGTGTATTTGAAGTGAGGGGAAGGATTTTGAAGGGATTAGTGCCAATGTATCTTTTACTGTGATAATTATTTTTAAATTGAAGCACAAAACATATTTTGCAATCAGCCTTGTGGAGTCCTGAAGAATTACAGAATTTGAGAAGAGGAAGGGATATGAATGTCAGTGACTATACCAAGTTTGATTGATGGCAGTGAATCAGTGAATGACAACCCAGGTCACTGAGTCCTGAGCCATCGCACTGGGTAACATTCTGGGCTGGTGTCTGCACAGCTGCTGTCTTCACTTCATTTGTTATTCAGCCTTTTCAGATTAGCCTAATCCTTTGCTCATTATTTATTTTATGTCTTTATCAAAGTCTCAGATGCAGGTGTTACTGAAATTCTCTGAAAAAATGATTTGAAATTAACTGTATCTTCCTCTACAGCTGTGTCATCCTATACAGCACTTGTCCAGTGGGAACAGCTGCCATTTGAACACCAATGATCGGAGCTATGAAAGAAGGCAGAGGGTGCTGTGCAAGCCCAGGGCAGAAGCTTGCAGAGTGGGCAAGTCGGTAACATTCATAAGGTAGAGTAGAAGATAAAGAAGTAGGAGAGTTTACAGGAAACAAAACATCTCCAGAGCTGTCCATGACCTGGTAGAGAGGATCCCTCAGCTCACATAGAAGCTTAGAAAAGAAAGTGGCTCCTTTAAGAAGTGTGTGAGAAGCACCATGAGACCCACTATTTCCCAAAAGTTCTATAGGAAAACAATCTCATAAAACATCCTGGAAAATATAAGGGAAGAGGGATTGGACAGCAAGTATGTCTGGAAAATAGTTTATTCCTGTTTACTGTAAATACTATAGATTTCCTCTAAGAAATTAAAGTGGGCCATCTCAACTGCTTCCCTAATCTGAGGTAGTTATGATGTTAATATGCATTTTAGGACCTTGAGGTTATATAAACATAGCTTCCCAAGAGTTAAATAACAGGCATTAACAATTAAATATTTGTAAATCCTCTTTGTATTTCTAAGCAGTAAATATTCACATTTATGTGCATTATTCTAACAAATGTCCAAGGCGCTGCCTTATTTGTAGTGTAATAGAGGATTTCTGGGCTGGGTTCTACCTGCACCCTGCAGCTACTTAACCAAAATCTCTGTTACTCTGTTCATTGATTTGGAGCTGTCAAGCTTCTGGTGTTTGTTGTTCTTGGTGTTGTTCCAAGGTTTTTGAGGGAGACACAGGCTTGAGACTTTCTTATCTGTTGAGATAATGGCCCAAGGCAGATATGTAGAGAACTGGCAAGAGGCTGTGTGTAGCCAGGAGCTTCAGCCACAGAAGTGTCCCTACCACCACAGAGAGGCAAACGACTAGCACTAGTTAGCAGTTCTGAGCTAGACAGTTATTCGAGTTAGCACCCTGCCTATCTTTCTCTGTCCCTCTGTATGTGTGTCTCTCCCTCTCCATCTCTCTCACTGCTTTTAAATGATAGACACCTTGTTATGACAGAAATGGGCCAAGATTCTAACTCTCCTAATCTGAGCCACATGAGAAGTCACATTTTCGTGTTCCCTGTTTCTTGACTCTACCAAACTTAGGCTCTTAGTTCCTTGGAGAACTATTTCTCCACCAATAAACTCAAATTAAGAAATTAGGTTGCAGGAAGCCATTGGTTGAAAATCCATTTTGTAGATGTTACCAATTCCATAGTCCTCTCTTTCTCAGTAAAATCCTCTTTTGTGTAGCCTAACTTCACATTGGATGAGGACCAAGGATCTGTATGTCATTGGTTGAAAATTACATAATGAGGTGGTAGAAAGCAAGGGAGTAAGGTGAGGAAGGAAGGAACATAGAGGTTGCACAGAAATTCAGGCCACTGGCTGAATACCACTGAGCTTCAAATCACGGGTCTCTTAGGAATGCTCCTAGCTGTCTTAATCCGTGGGTCACCACCACTCTTTTAAGATAAATCAGCTGAGACATTCTATAAAATTATTTTTTAAAAACTCACATGAGTACAACAAAAACGAAACACAAAGAAACAAATACACAACAACAAAATGGCTCTTTGGGGGAAATCATTGAAAGCAAGAATAAGTGGGAGCTGCTCCTGTCTGCTCGTTCCACTCCACCAAAAGGAGCCTCCGTAATTACCCTTCCCTTTGGCCACTGTCTATGATCCTTCCATCCCTTGTAGAGAAACATGCAAATAGAAAAGAATTCAGACATCTGGAAATGATTTAGTTATCACAAGTTTTAGTAACTTTTCAAAGAGAAACATAAAATTGAGTGAAAACTAAAACAAAGATTTTGGTTCACTAGAGGGGTAACAACTTTCCTTTTATGACCCTGTTCATCCCTTGGTTGATGAGACTACTCAGGAAATGTATTGCTATTTTGATTTTAAATTGCTCTAAAATATGTGATTACATAAATGCAATCCAGAGTGAATCTCTCTAGCAAAGAAAAAAAAATTTCGAAAAAGTGGAAGGATGACTATTGTATTGCTTTTATTCCATTCTCTTTGCTCCTTGTATATGTCATGAAAATCCATCAATTCATGCTATCATTATGAGAAAACATCTCTGAAAATGCTATTTGAAGTATCCAGCAAGGCTGGGGTAATCTGGCTGTCAGATGTTGGCTCTGTGATTGAAGATATATAAAAACAAACCAAGTACTAATATCATCCACTAGTCTGATTTTTGCTGAAATTACTAAAATAGATAAAGGAGTGTTTACACTGTGTTCATGTTTTCTGTAACTTAGTATGTAATTCAGTACCATTTTCTGGGTTTCCGGCTAATTTTCCTTGTCTCGCCCACAGAGCACACAGAAGCTTCTCATGAGTGCAGGGCTTGGACTCAAGTTCTGCCCTTCATTAACTGACTGGGCCTGGTCTATGACTTCACTTGTCTGAGCTTCAGTTTTCTTTTCCCCAAAAATGGAGGAAAAAAAGGTGTGATACTGAACTGCTGGGATAATTATGAATGGTAGATTAGATAAAGAATGAAATGTACTTAATACAGTGCCTAGCATTTGCTATGACAGCAGTTGTTAGAACTCAAAGGGAATTTCAGGAGCACTGAATCTAAATGCCATAGTATATACATTTTTATGGAAAGGATCCATAAATGATTCTCAAAGGAGTTTATAACTCCAAAGAATTTCATGTCACTCTTATTACTGACTTGTCTATAGATTTAATGTATCTGCAAAACCTGAGCACAGAGAGGGGAAGTGATTGTGCAAGGTAACAAAGATCCTTAGCAGTAGAACAAAAACAAGAAAGTAAGTCCCCTCGCACAGTGTCCATTAATTCATACAATCATGATAATTGTTCAATGTAGCAGGAAGAATGCAGTAAAGAAAGGAAAATGAGGAAAGGGAAAGCTTTATGAGTGGTCGTATTGAACAAGACAAAGTTAATGACTTTAGTCTGGTCTTAGAATCATTTGACCTTATTTTAGTAGCAGAAATATAAGAAACATAAAGAAAAAACCCAAACAGTAAAAGTTATTCCCCATAGTGATATTATCAGTAACCAATCCCAATGATGCCATGAGCATCATTTGACTCACAAAGGGGTGGATCAAAGTCTCTGCCTTCCAGGAAGTGGAATCTCCCATCCAGACATCATGAAGTCAAATCAGGCCAATTAGAGAGGCAGTGTCATGGAGGCACAAAGTGCTTCCGAGATTGGGAGTCAATCATTCCTACTGAAGAGATAACCTTTAGTCATGACATTACATGACTAAGAGAAACCACCTTACATGTATCAGCGTGGTCTCTGAAACACTGATGACAGCTGTTTTCCAGGCCAAGGAAAATTAGCAAACTGTGACATTCTCACAGTTTTACCTGACCATGCACCATTTTTCTTTCCCTTTAGCACAGAAAACTAATTGTACTACTATAGGCTCACATGTATCCTCATTTTCTCCTAAATTCCTGCAGGTATTGGAATTGTTCTTCAAAGACACCACCAAAGGTTAATAACCATGTTTCTTTTTCAGGTCCTAAATTTTGTTCAAGTAAGGGGGCTTTGAGAAATATTCCAGTATATGTCACAAGATTACCTAGTAAAGTTGAGATATAGAATAACTTTTCCAATAATACAAATGATTAAGTGATTTCTTTGTAGTAAGTTTAGGGATAGTTTTTCCACTTCAGAAGGATAAATTGAAGTGATCAGTCATCCACAAAGATCTCTTGATAGATCTTTTGCCTTTCCTGGGATGCAGATGAGTGGTCTTTTGTTGAACTGTAAGAACAAGCGCACATCTTTCGGGTGCCCTGAATGGAACCTGGAAATCTGAGATCCAAGTCTCACCTGCTGCCACTTGACTGTGTAGTCCCAGACAGTGCTACCAGACCTCAAGATCTTCTGTACAATAAGGATGGGGGATAAAGCCTGTTCCAGTTCCAAATGCCAGAAGTTACTAGATGTTGCTCTAATAATTATCGTGTCATCTCTTCTTAGTTTGAAGTCTCCTTGAGGAGGTCTAGATAGTTTTGTGACTATGCAGAAACCAGGTATGGCAGGCATAATAATGATCCTTCAAAGATGTCCAGGTCATAATCCTTGGAATCTGCAAATATGTTGCTTTATCTGGAAAAAGACTTTGCTGATGCAATTAAAGATCTTCTGGATTATGGTGGATCCAATGTAATCATGAGGGAAAGAAGGATATAAGAGATTCAACCAGAAAGGATGAGGAGATGAGAGAAGCATGGGTCAGAGAGTGGGTCTTTGGCTGGGGGCCAGGAGACAAGGAACTGAGGCATTACTAGAAGCTGGAGCACTCATGAATTTGCTTACAAGGTCTGTTTGTAGTTTAATTTAATATTTTACATCTTTGTTAATACTGCTTAGTAAAATGAGCATCCTCAAGAAGGAAACTGTTCCTCAAAGGCTCTACACCAAATATTCTCTGTGTGTTGGTTTTACATCAGCTTTAGAGAATAAATTCTCTAACCTTACCCCAAAATGAGAGTATTACCTTATGTTTAGCCGAAATCATCGCAAGTTAATTGTGCAAACTGTAGTCATTGTAAATAAAAATGAGGAGATGGGTGAAGCCAATGACATAGGAGGTGAGAGTTGGTCACAGTATTGAAAGAAACAGAATCTCTCTCCCTTTTCTCTCTCATCTTTCTACCTGGAGGAAAAAGCAGAACTTGTGAACCTTTCCTCAAAGGGAAACCAGAAATGAACGTGGGAAAGGTTTGGGCATCTGCCAGGCAAGTCAGTTCTCTCCAAGTAGAAGGCATCGTCCTGTTGTTTTTCCAGCCCCCATTTCAAGATGACACCTTCATGGTGATTTCGTGTCCGCTTTCGTGTGTACCCTAGTGAAGAAAGAGCTGACATGTTGAGGGGATAGGAAGAAGAAGGGGGAAGGAGGAGAAGGAACAGGAGGGGAGGGGAGGGGGAAGGGGGTAGAGAAGAGACTGGAGAAAGCAAGTATGAGAATGAATCATTAGTGCAAATTGCTGAATAGTAATATTTTTATTGTGAGCCACCCTTTCTCTGCATCCTCCCCCACTAGGCTTGGAAAGACCAAAGTAATCACTAAAACATTTTATAACAAAAACAAGTCCTTTAGTAAAAGGAGCAAAGTGATGTAAGTCATTTGGTTTGCCCTAACACTTGGTAAAAAGAGAAAAATCTTTGCCTGCAGTGAAACCCAATTGCGGTTTCTCCCTCCATTTCTAATGGTGTGAGTGTTAAGGACACAAATACTGGGAACGGACTTTCCAATGTGCCCAATGCTCACGTGGATTTGCGAGTGCCTCCTTCGGGAAAGCAGAGATGGTTTTCATGTTTGTTTGTTTTTCTTTACAACTGTTATTGCAGAAAGCATGCTATAAACTGAGACCAGCTATAAAGTAGGAGTAAGTAATAAAAACAATTGTAAAACACATTGCAAATGTTTTAAATAATAAGTACCCCCGGCTAGTCTTTAGCCTGGTTTATAAATCCACTGGTAAGATACAAGCACCAGGCAAAGATTACAGAATATGAGGAACAATCAGACATACCTTGGTTCAAAGCCTGGCTATTCCTGCCTCTAATTAGCATATGACCTTGATTAATATAGTTTAATTGCTCTGAGTTTTAATTTTCTTACATGTAGATGGAGGTAATATCTATCCTGTAGGATGGTTGTGAATCTAAGTTGATGAATTCTTTTCTAGATACTTGGCTTAAAGTCTGGCACATAGAAGAGGCCCAGAAGCCATATATTTCCTGGCAGAAGGCTCCTCTGTCATAGAGCAAGAGCAAAACCAAAACCAAAACCAAAATAAAACAAAGCAAAAAAACTCTTCAAGAAGAGTTGAGAAGGAATAAGACAAAATTGCCCAAAGAGAAATCAGACAGAGTAGGAAAATAATAAGGAATTGGTATAAAGGTCATGGTATACTTGACACTAAAGGGTGGGGTGGTATGAGGGCCTCAGCTTTGCCTTAAGGCACACTGAGACTAGAAAATGTGCTGGGGGAGGGGCAGCGGGGATTTAGCTCAGTGGTTATGCCACCTGCCTTGCAAGTGGAAGGACCTCAGTTCGATCCCCGGTACCAAAAAAAAATGAAGAAAATGTGCTTGGTAAAACTTTTCCTGTGAATCTGTTTAAAGGTGTGCTTTCTAGCAACTCCCCCACAGGTATTTTCTTTGTTTTGCTCTAAACTTTTATTAAAAAGGGATAAAATTCTTTGAGATGCCCCTAATCCTACACAATCCATTCTCCTTCCCACCTCTGAAAGAGCTGAACATCCTGAAGTTGGCATGTGCTCTTTCCCATAGTGTCACAATTTTATTCTACACCCTGTGCTCATACACAATCTACAATTTAAAAAATTGTGCGTAAAATGCACACTATGTATGAGTGCATCACAACTATTTGTTTATGTGGCTCTTTTTTAAAAGATTCTTTTATTGGTACATTTTAGGATACAACACAATTACATTTCTCATTGGGAATTGTGCCTTTACATGATGCATCTTGGTTCTTATTTTTTCCTCATTCCTAGCCCTCCCTTCACCCCCTCCATCCTTCCCTATTTACTAAGACTTTATTTCCATTTTTCTCATTTCTCATCATTTTTCCTTTCCCTTCTTTCCTTTCCCCTGCCCTCCCACTACCCCTACCCCTTTGGACCTTTTCTTCCTATTTTGCATTATTGATTATTCATTCTAATCATTGGTACATTTTAGGTATACAATATAATGACATTCATCACTGGAAATTTGCACCTTTACATAGTCTCTCTTGGTTCTTATTTTTCACCCTTGCCCAGCCCTCCCTTCAACCCCTCCATTCCTCCTTATTTACAAAGATTTTGTTCCTATTTTTCCATTTTCTCATATTAATTCCATACCCTTCTTTCCTTTCCCCTACCCCTCCCACTTCCTTCCCCTTTGCCCCTTTTCTTCCTATTTCACATTACCTATTATACATTTTGGGGATTAATATAGTGAAAATGGCCATACTTCCAAAGCTGCTATATAGATTCAATGCAATTGCAATTGAGATCCCAGCAGCATACTTCACAGACCTTGAGAAGACAATCCAAAAATTCATTTGGAACAAGAAGAGACCCAGAATAGCAAAAGCAATTCTAGGTAACAGAGACATGGCAGGGAGTAGCACAATCCCCAACCTGCAACTATACTACAAAGCTACTGTGATAAAAACAGCATGGTACTGGCAAAGAAACAGACCTGAGGACCAGTGGAACAGATTAGAAGATGCAGAAACATTGGCAGACACACTTAGCCATCTTATCTTCAATAAAGGAGCCAAACACCCTCCTTAGATAGAAAGATAGCCTCTTTAATAAATGGTGCTGGAAAAATTGGGTTTCAGCTTGCCAAAGATTAAAACTAGACCTATATCTCTCACCATGCACTAAACTAAAATCAAAATGGATTAAAGATCTAAATATTAAAATAGAAACTCTGAACCAGTTGGAACAGAGGTTAGGTAGAACTCTTGAAGACATCAGTGTAGGAAAAGATTTTATGAGCAAAACCTCAGTTGCCCATGAACTAGCACAAACAATCAACAAGTGGGATATCTTCTTATTAAAAAGCTTCTGCAGAGGAAGAGAAACCACCAGCAGTGTGAAGAGACAACCAACAATGTGGGAAAAAATCTTCAACTGCTTTTCCTCAGACGAAGGTCTACTATCTCGAATCTATAAAGAACTTAAAAAGATCAGACCTCCCAAATTTAAAGATTCAATCCAAAAATTGGCATCTGAAATGAACAGACATTTCTCAGACAAAGAAGTAGAAATAGCAAATAAATACATGAAAAAATATTCAACATCACTGGTCATTTGAGAGATGCAAATGAAAACAATGCTGAGATTCCACCTCACACCAGAAAGAATGGCTGCTATCATGAAATCAACCAATAACAAATGCTGGTGGGGCTGTGGGGAAAGAGGAACCCTGCTCCAGTGCTGGTGGGAGTGTAGACTGGTGCAACCACTGTGGAAATCAGTATGGAGATACCTCAAAGAACTAGAACTGGAAGTCCCATTTGACCCTGCTGTTCCCCTGCTGGGGATCTTCCCCAAAGAATTAAAACTATCATACCACAGTGATATATGTGCACCCATGTTCATAGCAGCACAGTTTGTGATAGCTAAAACTTGGAAACAGCCCAAATACCCATCAACTGGAGACTGGAGAAAGAAAATGTGGTTTTTTTTTAATAAAATGGAGTACTATTCAGCTATAAAAAATGAGAAATTAAAGACATTTATAGCTAAATGGATGCACTTTGAGTTGATACTCTTAAGTGAAATAAGTAGGACCCACATGCATAAATACTGAATAGTTTCTCTGGTGTGAGAAACTGAAAGTGTAAATACGTGACTCTTTTTAAGATTTATTCAGGTTGGCTTATATAGATTTTATTTTTTCCTTTTAAATGTGATGGATCGGCTGTGTGAATACATCACAACTTATTTTTCTCACCCCTTTATACATAAATGTTTATTTCTGCTTTTTTCCTGTTGCACATTATATTGTACGAGACTGCCCTTGGCCATGTCCTTTGAGCACCTGTCCCAGAGCTCTCTGCAAAGTGGAGTTGCTGAGTAGTATCATCTGCACATCAGCAACTTAACCAGATGATGCCAAATGACCATTTCAGATGTCACAGCAACACAGACTTCCCCAGCCACCTATGGGAACTTCCTCTCCCCACATCATCATCTGCTCTTGATAATACCAGACTCAGAGATATCTGCCCATAGAGGGGCGAGGATGGGTTTATCATTACCATGTGACTTTGCAGTTACCTGAATATTAAGGGCATAAAACATCTTCTCATATGCTTTGAGACATTTGGATTTCTTCTATAAATGCCCGCTCATGTCCATTGTCAGTTTTTCTCAGTTGTTAAATAATATAGAGGTCAAACACAACTTGCTGCTTCTATTTGTGCTATTTACATTAACGGTGCACATGGTATCTTTTCTAATACAGCTCTTTTCTATTTCTAATGTAATCAAGCTTATTAATATCATCTGAATTGTTTTGTGTTTTCTTGCTTAATGCATATTTCTGAAAACCAAAGTAATAAAGATATTCTCTTGTAGTTGTTTTCTGAAATTTTAGAGGTTTACTCTTCTTAATTAAAAATTTAAACTAAGAATTAGTTCTTGTTCATGAGAGTAGGTAGGGATCTAATTTGCTTTTTTCCACCTGAATTGCTAATTTTCCCAGTGTCATTTGATAAATCATTTTTCCTATGAGGGGTACTAGTGTTCCATCTCTTAAAAATCATGTCTCCATTTGGAGAGAGGACTATTTCCTTGCCTTCAATGCTTTCCTTTTGTTTTTGTCTATTCCTATGCAACTTTTATAAAAATCTTAATTTCTGCATGGAGAGTGTGTCCTCTGTTCTTGTTATTAATTATGTTAGCAAATCTTAGCATTTATTTTTCAGTACAAATTGGAAATTGAGTTAGTCAACACTTATCACAATTTTGCTTATAACTGAGTACAATGTCTTTGACATTGAGTTTTCCTATTGATAAGCATGGTATGTTACTCATTTAATTTATTCTTTCAATTCCATAACCAAGAAAAAATATATATATATAAAATGTATAAATATATAAATGCTAGAAGAAGTATATACAGTTGACCTTGGTTCATGAACTTAATTTCTTACACAGTTCTAGTCGTAGAATTGGTTGCAACCAGAATCTGTGACCAGAATCATGGAAAGAAAAAGTTCATGAACCAAGATAGTACTGCATATATATGTTCCCTTCTGGTTTTTCATATCCTTTGTTAGTATTCTCTAGTCATATTAGTATTTAGTGGCCACATATCTGATACATTTTATGGCTAATTGCAAATAAATTTTAGGAATAACTATTTCTTTTTATTAGTACATGTTTGCAGTATATAATGATTACATTTATCTTGATGAGATGGTACATGTCCATAACACATCTTAATTTTTTCACTTGATCTTAGCCAAAAGGCCGAGAAGCGATCACATCTTAATTTTTTCTTTGTCCCCAACCCTTCCATTCCTCCCCGCTCCTTCCAATTCTTTATTCCCCTCCCAATTACAAGAGTTCTCTTTCATCTTTTTGAATTACTTATTTTTCTATTCCCTTTCTCTCCTCTCTCTCCTCTCCCTCCATCTCTTGTATCCCCATCTATTTGAAAAAGTTCTTCCTATTTTCTATTATCTGTCTTTTATTTTGCTCTTTTATATTTGTTGGGGGTTTCTCATTTAAAAGAAATGATGTGATATTTAAACTTGTGTGTCTGATTTATTTCACTTATTAAAATGGTCTCAAGGTGCATCCATTTACCTATGAATGCCTCAAATTTACTTTTCTTTATGGCACAGTAGTACTTCATTATGTATCAGTACTATGTTTTCTTTATCCATTCCAAGATATAACTATTATAAATTGTGCTGCTATAAACATGGATATGCATGTATCACTGTAGTATAATGATTTTTTTTTGGTACCAGAGATCAAACTCAGGACCTCACACTTGCCAGGCAGGCACTGTACCACTGAGCTAAATCCCTGGCCCTGTAGTATAATGATTTTAACTCTTGTAGGGAGATACCTAGAAGGGGAACCCCTGGGTCAACTAGAATTTCTATTCTTAGTTTTTAAGGAATCTCCATAATGGTTTCCATAGTGGTTATACTAGTTTACATTCCGGCCTACTTCCTACTTCTAATTGGATGTTATTGGTGTCTGTGAGTTACTGATTTTTGTGCAGTAATATTATATCCCAAAAGCTTACTGATGTTTTTTATTAGTTTTAATAGTATATTTGTAGATTAAAAAACCTGGCATCCCAAATGATTTTCTTAGTGAAGTAATTTGCAATTTCAGAATGTACAGTGCAGAGAGTGAGAGAAGACAGGAAAGAGCTAGTGGTATAATGTTCCTACAGACCCAGGTTCAAATTCAGACTGGACTTTTCTCTGATACTTGTTCATCTTTGAATATGGTGCTTTATATCTCTGAGTCTGTTTTCTCATGTATATAGTGGGGCTAATCTCTATCTTACAGGATTTATGTGAATCTTAAATTAAGTGTTAATGATAACATTAACTTTAATAACACCCAAAGCACTTACCTTTTGCTAAGTCCTATGCCAAATTCTTGGCATAAAGGCTGACGTAGAAGTTACACTAATCTCTCTCTGTCTCTCTCTGTCTCTCTCTCTCTCTGTCTCTCTCCACGCGCGCGCGTGCACACACACACACACACACACAGACTTTTTACTGGGAAATGTGCTAGAGAAAAAAAACAAATATCAAATGTCAGCTCCCATGATTTAGTGGGAAATGACCACTGCAGAGAGGTTAAATCTCAAAATTATTTGCACTCAGGATTTCTAATCCCTTTGGAGGCTGGATCTCATTATAATGTGAAATGCGTGATCATTTTCAGGGAAAATTCACCAAATCCTTAGCCCATCTGTACCCTTCCCTACCAGCATCAGAGTCCTGAGCTCCTGTCTTGTACATGGAAGGATTATTCAGCCGTCACGCCCAACATGAACACAACTGAACTCGCTTTTACTGGGAAACTCTCTGGATCTGAGATGAAAACAACTCAGTGTGCTAAGGGAAGTCCCAGCACCGACCAGAATGGCTTTCCCTTGAACTCTGGAGGGAACCCCTGCCTGTGTACCCATTATTTGTCAGTGAGGAGTCACACAGGGAGACAGAGGAAAGGTTAAGCAAGGAAAAAGAATTTCTGAAGTTCCAAAAAGATGTCAAACTTCTAAGTTTGGAAAAGAACAAATAGTGACAAAATGCCAATAGTGTATTTATAGCCTATTGACAGTAAAAATGACCATGCAGAAAGTAAAATCAGCCAAGTATGACTTCCATCTGGGAGAATGTTTCCTGCTCTGTGAACACTTGCTGTTTTTCTCCCCATGATCTTTTCTTCAGCAGACAGCAGTACTAGTCTTGGGTGAAGGATTACTCTTCCTCTATGCACACTGCTTGGGAAAGGTTTCAGTGGGGCTGAGAGGTAGAACTCATAACTGGGACGACACTGCCCACAGTGACTCTGAGGGTGGCAATGGGCACCAAACTACCTTGGACCCTTCAGTGGAAACATTTAGGAGGCTGCCTTCTTTCTAGTTCAAGTTTGCAGACGTGTGAGCTCAGGGCTACTGAAGGGCATGCTACTGTATCAGTTCCTAAAGGCTGCTATTAAAAACATAAATAAACACTGTAAACGTTGTGGCATAAAACAAGAGAAGTCTATTCTGTCACAGTTCTGGGGGGCAGAAATCTGAAATTAGGTGTCAGTAAGGCCACACTCCCTCTGGAGGATCTAAGGACGATCTAAGGGAGAATCCTTCCTTGCCTCTCCCAGCTCCTTTGTGGCTCCCACCTTGTCTCCATCTTCACCTGGCCTCCTCTTCTGGCTGTGCCTTCTCCTCTTCTGGCTCTTAAGAGAAAAATTGTCATTGGACTCTGGGCTCCCTTGGGTGATCCAGGATAACTTCACCTCAAGATCCTAATTACCTTTGTATAAAACCCTTTTCCAAATCAGGTACTAAGTTCCAAGGGTTTGGATGGAAGGGATACTTTTGGGTCCTACCATTCAGCATGCCATGAAGGGAAGGGAGAGTCTGTTTCAAAACTGCAGCTGAGCCCTGGGAAGGTGCACCAAGAGATGAAGAGAGAGATCTTGGGGTAACTCCTATAAAACCCCATGTTCTTTTTTTTTCCTTAAATTCTTTTATTGGTACATTTTAGGTATACAACACATTTACATTTATCATTGGGTGCTTGTACCTGTACATGATGTATCTTGATTGTCTCCCCCCCCATTACCTGTGCACCCCTCAGCCCCTCCACCCTTCCCTATTTACATAGACTTTGTTTCCTTTTTTCTTTCTTTTCTCATAATTTTTCCTTTCCCTTCTTTCCTTTCCCCATCCCCTCCCATCACCACTACCCCTTGGGACATTTTCCTATTTCAAAGTATCACTTATTCCTTATTAATCCTTTTAATACTTATTTACACTTTAATTTTCTCACACTAGGGAAGCTATTTAGTATTTACACATGTGTGTCCTATTTATTTCACTTAAGAGTATGGCCTCAATATGCATCCATTTAGTTATAAATGACTCCAGTTTTTCATTCTTTATGGCTGCATAGTACTCCATTTTATTAAAAAAACCATGTCTTCTTTATCCAGTCTCCAGTTGATGGGCACTTGGGCTGTTTCCAAGCTTTAGCTATTACAAACTGTGCCGCTATGAACATGGGTGCATATATATCATTGTGCTATGATTCTTTTAATTCTTTGGGAAAGATCCCCAGCAGGAGAATAGCTGAGTCAAATAGGACCTCCAGCCCTACTTCTTTGAGGTATCTCCATACTGATTTCCACAGTGGTCACACCAGTCTGCACTCCCACCAACAATGGAGAAGGGTTCCTTTCTCCCCATACCCCTGCCAGCATTTGTTATTGGTTGATTTCTTGGTAGCAACCACTCTTTCTGGGGTAAGGTGGAATCTCAGCATTTCATCTGCATCTCTCGAATGACCAGTGATGTTGAACATTTTTTCATATGTTTATTTGCTGCTTTTACTTCTTTGTCTGAGAGATGTCTGTTCATTTCAGATGTCCATTTTTTAATTTGGGTCTTTGAATTTGGAAAATCCCATGTTCTTAAGTATCCAAAGTCAATGCTAGCCCCTGAGGTATGCTGTGTTCAAGCTGGGGGATTTTATTATTTTTTTCTTAAACTGGTTTGAATTGAAATTTCTGTCCTGCACATCCTAAAGAGTACGCACAAGGACAAAGTGCCAGAAGAATATTTTCTGTTAGGAGAAGCATGTTGCTCTTTGACTCTTCCAGTCATAAGGAATAGATTCTAGCCAACTGGTTAGGATTCAGAAAGACTCCCTTGGTGAGACTAGGAACATGCTTACTTTTCCTTCTGCCCTCAGGCTTGGTGTGTGTGCACACTTCAAGAACTATCTCCTCACTCTCCTTCTGAGGAGGTCACAACTGCTTTGGTGGGCTCAAACTGGGGCAGGATGCAAAGTCACAACTGGGTACTGAAAAAGAGATGTTCTGATCTGAAGAAGATAGTATGGAATAGGGGAAGGCAAAGGCTTTAGCATTAATCAAAACTGAAACTCAGTCCACCCTACTTGTCTGCCAGCTGGGCTGTGGGTCAAAGCGCCAGTTACTGAACTTCTTTGAGCCTTAGATTCCCAACATATAAAATGCATCAAAACTGCATTACCTAGTGATTATATCATGCAGCAATCCCTCCCTACAGCCCGTATCTGCATAGTTACTGTCAGGATAGCTAAGGAACATAAGTGCAGGAAGAAGACAGGATGCCCCAGCAGCGCTCCAGGCCTCCTGAGTGCTGACCAGTGTGTCCTGAGGGAGACAGTGCACAGGTTAAGGTGGATCTGCGGGTGTAGAGTGGGAACTGACTCTCTGTGAGCTCCTTGAGGAGCCAGGCTGTGTGGGTCTCTTCCTTTTAATGCTCGGCAGTAGGAGGTGATCTCTGAGCTGCACAGATCAAAACCTTGAAGCCGGGAGGCTTATGTAAGCTCCCCAGTGCACGCAGGTAGTGAGTAAGAGGCTGAGCTCGAATTTGGACCCAGGTTGTTCCTACTTCCAAGACCACAGTGTTTATATCACTACACTTTTTCTCAGGATGCTAAGGAGGAGTAAAGTGAGGGCAGAAAAAGTAACCCTAACACCAAGCGGGGAAACAAAACTAACACTTACATAATGCTTACTGTGAGCCAGGAGATCTGCTAAATGCTTTTTAAAAATGGCCTTTGAATATTTATACAAGTAGCTAATGTTTATTAAACACATGCTATATGTCAGGCTGTGATGGGTGAGCTTCATGTTCGATATTTTATTTAAATCTCACTATAGCCCCTTAGAAAAAGGTATTGCTATTGCTATTGCCATTGCTATTATTAGTAGTTCCATGAGATAAGGTGGCCCAGAAGTGTTGAATGACTTGCACAAGCTAGGGAGGAGGAGGATTTGGATCTAGGTGGGTGGCTTCAGACCTAAACCTTACAGGAGCACTGACAAGGGTCCTTGAAGACCACCCCAGCAGGCAGGCAGCTGGGACTGACCAGGCATCCCTAAGGTCACACCGCCCCTTCCTAGGCTGCTCTGCCAGGTTGCTCCATGCAGTCTTACCCAGGAGCTCTGCACAGCCCGCTGCCCTCAGCCCTCCGTGTGTTGATGGTGGGGACCAGGACAGCAGACTCTCTCCTCTAAGGCTTGCCAGGTGCGACCAAAAGTCTCTAAGCACAAGAATTTAAGAATGGAAAGAGCAGCTGGCGTGGTGGTGCAGGCCTGCAATCCCAGCACTCCGGGAGGCCCAGAGAGGAGCACCACAAGTTCTAGACCAGTCTGGACAATTTGACAACTTAGAGAGACACTGAAACATAAACAAACAAAGAAACAAAACAAAACAAAAAATGAAAGGAGGAAAGCAAAGAGCCTCACCTGCTCAGGGCCAGGAACATGTTTTGTTTTTTGTTTAGAGCTAGAACATACGTAAGTTCAGCCAGAGAGTGCATTTCAAACACAGAGGCCCTGTATGATTTTTTAGAATAAAGCCTGTTCACACCTATGAAGTCACCAAGGTTTATGGCTCCAGACCTGAACCAGATTTTCCTTTTGAATAATAATTTAAACCATCCAACAAGATTTTTCTTCGTAATTTACTTTAAAACCCCCGAATAAGATGGCTGAGCTCAAAAGTCCAAGGTAATAACTTTCGGAAGCCTCAGCCTCCCTATTGACCTAGCAGGGCATGATACCCACTGCAGGCTGCAGTCATAAGAAATAATGAGGCAAATGCTTGCAAAAAACATAAGTAAGTCCTTGGCAACAACAAATTGTTGTTACTATTAATTTTTCATTATGGATACTTGAGACATGATCATAGTTTTGATTTTAGGATGAATCACACATAGGATAAAATGTCCCAAAGGAAGGGCTGATCTTGATTATGTTTGCTGCTGAGTCTCCTCTATCAGGGATTCATGCCATTTACTGGTCATTATGTAGTGAAGCAACTGGAACGGTGAGCAGAGACGAGACCCACCCGGTGTGCACAATACCCAGAAGTTGTGTGGGTGCTGGCAGGTAGAGTTTTGCCCTATGACTCTCTCATTCCTCTGCTTTAATGTCTGTATTTGACACTATTGGATTTGTATTGAATTTATTTAAAAAATACATATTGCTGGCATCTCTTGTAGAGTGCTAAAAAAAACTCTTAAAACATCTATCTTCACTAACTTTGCATTAAGGACAAGTATGAGATGACATGTACTTTGTCACTATAACAAAATGCATGTGAATGATGCTCTATACAATCAGAACATGATTTAAACTGAATTAAACACTTGGGATAGGAAGGGGTAGATACTATTTTTCTATCTGGTTTAGAGAAGTATAAGGTAATAATAATACTAATAATTTCATAATTATCATCAAACCTTTTCTTTTTGGTACTGAGGGTTGAATTGAAGCCCTTCTCACTGTGCTACATCGCAAGCCCTTTTTAAAATTTTCATCCTAGACAGGGTCTTGCTAAGTCACTAAGCTGCCCAGGTGGGGCTTGAGCTTGCAATGTTCCTGCCTCAGCCTTCCAGAATGCTGAAATTACAGGCTTGTACCGCTACACCTGGAAAGTTATTTTTTTCAATTAATTTTATTGGTACATTTTAGGTATACAATATAATGGGATTCATTATTAGAAATTTGCACCTTTACATAATCTCTCTTGGCTCTTATTTTTCACCCTTCCCCTGCCCTCCCTTCTACTCCTCCATCCCTCCCTATTTACAAAGACTTTGTTTCCATTTTTCCATTTTTTCATATTAATTCCATTCCCTTCTTTCCTTTCCCCTACCCCTCCCACTTTCCCTTCCCCTTTGCCCCTTTTCTTTCTATTTCACAGTATCTATTATACCTTTTAGTCCTTATTTACACTTGAAAGTTTTATTTTTAATGTATATATGGAGATCAGTTTTCGAAAGGCACAGAAACATTTTAGTGAATATGGTATGCTGAGTGATTGGTTGGTGATGGAGAAACATTGATACACACGAATATCAGGGGTACCTAGGTCAGATTGATGGGTTTGGTTCTTGAAATAATGAGCAACTGAGACTGAGGACCGAGGAGGACTGTTTGTAAATTGGCTCCAGAGGCATCCTTTTAGACTGAAGGAGAGAAAAGGTGATGTGACCTCATGCAAGTCACCTTACCTCTCTCCTCAGGTGCAGGGACTCATCACTCTAGAGACATAGTGTTGTGTGCCTAACAGTCCACACTGGTGTTCAGTTTGTACCTGGGACTGCTCAGAACCACCTGGCTGTGATCAGTGTTGACCTCTAAGCAGTCTAGGGAAGAAATGAAATGTTTCTCCAAGTCAGACCTCAATCACAGTTGTGTACACTACACCATTCTTTCATTAAGAATTGTTATTTTAAGAATTCAAGAGATGAATCCTCTTTTGTGAGAAGATGGATTTGTCATCTTTCATCCCTTTAAAGTGCCTTTGGGACAGACTTCAGTGTTTTGCTCAATGAATATTAGTGAACGATGATGGTTATCACTGGGTGATAGCCCTTGTCTACAGAAAGCTCTTCCTTAGAGAGCTCAATCTTCTCAGGAATATATAGGATTCCTGGGGCTCTTCTTTAAGTCACAGCATGCCCCATGGATGCCTCTGGAAAGCCCTGCCTAAGACACCATCATCTCTTTACTTTAAAATCATTTTTACAATTACTTTTAGGGTGAATCAAAGCTCTGTGATAGGTCACTGAAAATATCTTCTGGGCCTTTCTCTGAGGGAACTATTTCTAGAATGGAAGGGAGAAGTATGGTGGAGAAAACATCACCATCAATATCATCTGTTTAAAAGACCAAGTTGGAACGTGGGGTGAGGAGATAAATACAATTTGTCCTGGAGAGGTCAGGAAACACAGAAAGTGTTCAAATGCGATGGCACAGGAAATCCGTGGAGAAGACAGGTCATGTGCTAGTAGGAGGCCACAAACTATGAGACAGCAAAGAGCAAATCCAACAACACTTTTGGGCAAATAGCATTATTTTAGATGAAATTCGGTTGTGTGAGTTAAAAAGAATGTTTCTGGTTGGGTGTAGGTCTTTCCTCAACCCAGTCTTACCAGTATTTCCTGTGGTATCTGTCCCAGTGCACACATTTAAATTGCTGCCTGGCCTCCTAAGGGTTCAGGTTTGCATAAAATCCTCAATAAATTCCCGAAATTAGATGAGAAAATGAGTTTAAAAAATGATTCCACTCACTCTTTATGCTCAACCACAGAATATCAACCAGATGAAAAGGAAGTGAAATGGGTACACTGACAATTCCCTTCATAAACTGAGGCAGGGCTTCCAGGTCCTCAACAGAATGGCTCAGAATCCACAAGAAAGCTTTGGAAATCCTGCAGAGAAGTGCTGAGCTGGGTAAGTGCAGAGTTGTACCAGGCCGGAGTCTGAGCACTTGTCAAATAACCTCAGTGACTTTTCTTGACCCCCGTGATGGGCTTAGAGGTGCTGTGAGGATGGGAAATTGCCTCCTGGGAGAAGCAGCAGCCAAGGCCCAGGGATGACACTGTGCTTCTTCCTCAAGGTTCCCTCCAGGAACTCACAGAGGCTGCACAGCACTGTTTGATCTGGCTCAGTGGGCCCTGTCATCGTCACAGGTTCTGCTGCCCAAGGGCTATGGGCGTCTCCATAGGGGTTGACTGGCCAGGTTTGTGCAGCCCAGGATACTGGCCCTTTGGGTGAGAATGATATGCAAGTTCACCTCCCTTCTGGCTTCAGAAGCTGGCAAGTCATGCTGGGAACAGCACGGAGTTCATTCCAGGTCTTTACCTGCATGCCTTTTGACTCTCATATGTGCTATAATCCATGGCAGTTGATTGCTCCAAGTCAGAATATATCCTCCAAGACCAACAGGAGGAAGGAGAAGAGGACCTTAGTGCCCCCAGCAAAGACCAAAATCTGTGCTTAATAGCATGCCATGCCCAGCATTCCGTGATCTCAAACTCGCTTCTCATACTGCTCTTTGCACCTGAGATTCCAGCCCCCTATGATGTAGAGGTCCCCAAGGGAGCTGAGCTCTGCTGTCTGTGGGGACACTCTGCCTGCTTCCTCTTGTGCTAATCCTGTAGGCTCAAACACAGGCCCTACCTCTTCCAGGGAGGCTTCCTGATTTCCTCCATGATGAGCTGCACAATCCTCCTCTCTGCTCCTTCCTAGAATCCTGTGTTGTTTCCATTTCTTAGACTTACCACACTCTTATACTTACTTATTTATACCTACCTTATTTCAAAATTATGTCTTCATTCGAGACAGGGGTTGTCTTTTTCACTTTTGTATTGTAGAACCTTGCACAGAGTATGGAGTTTTCCCTGAATGAATGATTTTGGAGGAAACAAGTAAAAAGAAGATTTGGGAACCAACACATAGCCATCATCTGCCATGTGCAAGATACTGTATCAGGTCTACTATGTCATTTAATCCTTATAGATATATACAAAGTGGGCATAATTATCCAAATCTGTCAAAGGAGGAAAATGAGGCTCGTAGAGGAGAAATATGTTTCTTTCGGTCCCATAATTAATAAGTGACAGCAATGTCATTTGAATCTAAGCTTCTAGGGCTCTAAAGCCTGTACTGTCTTCATTGTGTGGATACCTGCTCCCCCAACCCTCCGATCTGCAGTGCCCAGGCAGACGGCACCCCGGCTGGGTTGGGGAGGTCAAGGTGCAAGCTGACCTGTTATGCAGAAGACCCTTTCTGGGTAGAATCTTTTGATCCCCTGAGTTTGATCCCTGCATTGATCACACCACTGTGAGAATTAGGACCATCGATCACTGATCAATGCCCCGGGAAGGAGGGAGAGTTCCCCCTTCACCCCCATGTGCCCTCAGGGTTACTGCCTCACAATTTTTTATAACTTCACTTCCTACATATGGCATTTAGCTTTCCTAAAACCCACCCACTTCGTTATCTGTTCACGTTTCTCCAGATGTTTCACCTCCCACTCCTGTCTTTCTTAATGACTCTAGGGGGTTGATTACCAGCAGGGTTAAAGCTGTCAAATTATTCTTGGCTCTATTCCATTTCTATCCTTCTTTTAAATCCATCTCCAAAGTTCAATGTTAAATCTTCACCAATGGATCGATAATCTTTCCTTTTTTCTAATTTTAATTGAATCCCAATACGCGAACTGCATTTGGAGACTACTTCATTTTCCCTTCATTCCACTCACCCTGAAGATTTTGCTGTTGGCTCTGCTGTGGGTTTGTGTTCTTCCTTCTTTTTGTGCACCCCAAACCCCAGCGTTGGAAGGGCAAGGGGAGGCTGAGGTGCCTGCTTGAGGCTTCCTGAAGCCAGGGTCTCTACGGGCAGAGAAGGAGAAGGGATATCCCTGACATACTGAAGATATCAGTGAGTGTGTCCCTGCTGATGTCTAGAAAGAGTGAAGACAGATAGCTTTATTAATGAAATAGATAACAGGGCTGGTGGATTCTCCTTATTCTAAATGCCACAGTCTAGCCATGGAATTACACAGAAACACAGTAAGTGGGACAAGAATTGGGGCTCATGGAATCATCACAAGAGCTCCGCCAAATGCCTGAGGGAGGCTGCTTACCAGAAACTTTTCCTACAGCTGGAACAACATAAGATAGTTCTGAGGTGAATCCTGGCATTAACTTCAAGATCCACTTTTCCTAGCACAAAATTAACACTGGGAGGCAGAAGACCCTACTTATGCTCCACTTGGATTTGTATGGTCTCCATAGTTCTGGGTATTTCTTTTGTGGATGGCATGGTTTCTTGATTCAAAAGAGTAGCAAAGGTTCATTGAAGCAACCCTCAATTCTGAGGTCTCAAGAAAGGGCTCCAGTTGTCCCTTCAGAAATTTGCAACTTCTTCCTTTCAGGAACCAACATACTTGGAATTACCCCATCATACCCCACAGCATAGCACTATTTATTGTTTTTAAAATAGCAGTAATTAAATATTTATATTGCACTTCACATTTCACAAAGTATATTTTCAGTTACTATTTCTTTTGTGCAATTGGAAAATGTCTACAGTTGTACAAATAAGAGCTAAGGTTGCAACATAGGGTGAAGGCATCTGTTGCATTTCCTTGTGAATATCATTAACATTTTCATGGACACAGAGTTAGTGACTGTGACAGGAACCGTGCATTCACCGAACAAGAAGTTGTTTTCAGAAGTGCAGAGCCATTTTGGGTGGGTGGGTGCTTAGACTTTCCAACTTCATCTTAATTGAGTCTTTCCATCCATACATTCTAATGTAAGGTTTAAACTAGTATTCAAATGAAATCAGTTCTATTTTGGACATATAGTAAGTAATTATTAATGTATCTCACCTATAGTAGCTACATATACATATACGTATACTTTGCAATAATATACTTTTTGTGGTTAGTGTTACAGTGTTACAATTTAAAAATGTCCTTTTTTGATAAAGAAGGTAAAGACTTACATTAGATAAAATTTAAAAATAAAAAAAATTATTTCCTAGCAAAGGACTGCAATGAAAGCTTTCTCTGGACTAATTTGCTGTATATAAGACAGTTGTCTGCTCATGTTTTAAAGTATACGACAGTACTTTGGCAGACAAGCCGTGTTTGTCAAAAAGGTATTTTTTGTGTCAACAGTGCTTCATAGGATGATGGGTTTTTATACATTAATTTTTTAATCCAAATATTCAAATCCAAATATTGAATATACTTAATTGGGTTTGACTGTATCTGTTTATTTGGCCAGAATGTTATCAGAGTAGATGAAAACAGATAAAATTGTTAATCTAGGCCCACACTTGTCATTCTTGATCACTTGTTTTAGTGTGTATACAATAAGCTGCAGCACACAGACATTCTTGTTGGGTTAAATTACATATTTCCCTAATACCTCTACTCAAATGTTAATCTCACATTTTCAATAGAAATATTAAAAATCATGTATGTATTAGTTTTCTAGGGATGCCATAACAAACGACCACAGAGTTTGTGACTTAAACAACAAGAATTTATTTTCACAAAGTTCTAGAGGCTGGAAGTTTAAAATCCTGATGTCAGCAAGGTTGGTTTCTTCCAAAGCCTGTTTCCCTGTGTATATATATCCATGTCAAAATGTCTTATGTAGACACCAGTCCCACTGGATTGGGCCACTCAAAAGATCCCATTTTACCTTCATTATATCTGTCTCCAAATAGAGCCACTTTCCAGGGCTTAGGACTTCAATACATGAATTATTGGGGAACACAAATCTGCCCATAATGATGTTTTTAGCTGGACCTTTATACAGAGAAGTGTTTGTATTCACATTTATCTTCACATTTTTCAAACATTCAGATTATTACGTTGGTCC